>NC_054544.1:34969530-35098530 GCF_017654505.1 Polyodon spathula
TTTATATAGGAATGTAAGATTGTCCTCTGATATCATTCTGATTCTAATTAACCAGCCTCTTCCTGTGGAACTGGTGGTCTCTGAACACATATTGAATTCCACTTGTAGCAAGTAGGTATCAACTATATTTTCTCCAAATACAAATAACAAAATATGAGTGTTAGTTCTAAAATTACAAATATAGAGCATATAGGCCTTATCTGTATGTGACCATATTCTATGGTAATATTTGCAAGATTTAAGAGACATCCTGGTCATCATATTAGTATTTTGCTGATATGAGGTCATAGGTGCCATGCTGTGAAATGTGCATTACTTAAAAATTATTTATAAAATTAAAATTAAGTTATCCTTAATGATAAAGAATGACCTTTTTAAGGGTCACTGTAGTGTGCTGCTTTCTAAATTGTGTCTGTAAGTAATGAATATGGCAGCAGCATATATGACCATACAAATATCTGAAGAAAATAGATCTACTTAGTCTTGCTTCTGACTGAAGAGTGCAAATATATTGACCTAACGAATCAAAATGCGATGGGTAAAAACAAGTTTTCGCTTTGCAAGTTACCTTTTCGAGTGGCCTTAAGTCTTTTGAATTGCTGTTTTATAGCTCACTTGTGGGCTGATTTTTCTCTGAGACTCTGAGACCTTGCAAAGTGGGATGTCACAGCTCTAGGAAGAAATCCCACAAAGCTTCAGTGAGGAGAAGCTGATAACTCATCTTATCTACTGATTTACAACAGCTTTGGTCTTGAAATGTGCACGATGGAAAGCTATAAAAAGAGCTGCAAAGTTCACAGTTAAATTTATGGGGAAGAAGAGATCCATTTTAATGTGTAGCCTGAGGTCACACAACTTTAAACGGTCTAGCACACTGATGTCAATTGGTTCACATTGCCAAGACAATATCTCCTTGGGTATTCACAGTCAGCATATGCTAACATTTATATGATGTCATGTCTATTGAACTTTGTTTTTTTTTTTTGCAATTTCTTTTTACATTGTTTTATTTAGCTAAGAGTCTCTGTCGTTCCTTAAAGCACAATAGAGCATTTACCACTGTGCTAACACCATTTTTTTCAAACAAAGACAAAACTTTGATGTTAAAAAGTTCAAGTAAATAACTTATAATGTTAGTTTAAGAGCTCCTACACATACCTTAGTTTCTTTCTAGTTGTGTAACTTTAGCAGTTGGATTCTTTTTTTTTTTTTTTTTACAAAACCATATGCAAACTATACCTTAACATTTTGGCCCTTAATCTATGTATCGTTTCCCCATTACCAAAGCTTCTCAATTACTAATAGTACTGTAGGCATTGCTCTTCAATTCCTGGGTCAAAATCAGGCACAAAGTACTTGGCAACCTTTACATAGCGCTAAGTGAAACTTCACTGCTAGTAGGTGCTGAGACAGAGGTAGATATGCTACCTTAAGACACCATACCTTATAGGACTCTGTATACAAAAACATATTCTTGAAGCACATAAAACAATTTGGCCAGCTGAGAACATCCACACTTATAAGCAAGATTGCAAAGAAATCCAAAGGCCTTCGTAGGCCCATCAAAAATTCAATTTTGTTTTGAAGATTCAGCATAACAGGATTCAATAGTTTAATATATATATATTATCAATACAAAATATTAATTTGTCATTGGAAACACAATAAACAGTTAAGAGTCTGAATGTTATCAATAGGGTTCATTCTCCAGTAGTGGTTGAGAAGTAACTAGGGCCACTAGAAGTTGCATGTTGCATCTCTGCCATTAAAATAGGGATAGCTTGCCAATTACTCTTACTAGCTGGTCCTGGTCTGACACTGTGTGTGTGTGTGTGTGTGTGTGTGTGTGTGTGTGTGTGTGTTGTTGATGACTACCTGTCCCTGTACAGCTTCTCCGAGTGTGCTGGGTCTTGCTGATCTTGCTTGAATCTACGCCCTTCAACCAAGGCGAATGCTAGGGGAGCTTGGGTTGCGGAAGCACCCCTTGGTTTTGCATGGCTTCCATGAACTAAACACGCAGTTAGCAGCCCTTTTTGTGCACAACAAAATAGTTATTATAATTGGTGATAATAAGTGCAAAAATGATGTGATAATTCAAAAACACACAATAAATATAAATACTGTGTTATATGTACACAGGGATATCAGGAAAAATGTGACATAGAAATAAAAACCTGCAAATTACAAGGAAACATATTTTGTAACTAACCAGTAACTTTAGCAGAAAGCTCTGTTTTGACATCAGTTTATTTATAATGAGCTTTAACACCCCTGTCTCTTAGCCATATAATTTAGACCAGCTTAAAGGAATGTCAGGTGAGGAACATATGCAGTACAGCTATTTAATAAACGTGAGCTTGCATAGGTGTGAAGCCATTAGGTTACTGAATCGCAAACACAAACTTGCCATTCTATCTGGTATTTATTTATATGTGCCACAGCACGTTCTTGGATACATCTTTGATGTGGGCCTATCATGCAGTACATGTAGCCTTGCTATACATTTCCCCTTACTAGCTCTTTGCACCATAAACCTATATTCAGTATGTTTAAGAAATTAATTATATATGTAATGCCAGTCTTTAATTAACCTTTTGTTAGGTGGTGATGAGCTGTAAAGTGTCAAGGCTTTTTCATTTACTGTCTAATGTGAAAATAGCAAACCAAGATGGCTGTAGGACTTTTTGGCCCCTGCTTAATTGCTCACTACTCCTTTGTTCAAATTGTGCTCAGAGAAGTGCTATAATCATGTCACAGTAAATTAGCTGCTTCACTGCTAGTGTCTGCCACTTTGACTTATCTGTTGGGACAATTTTTTAAAATCTAATCCAAAATGTACAATTTCACAATAAAGTATTTACACAAGTGTAATCTAAGTGTTTGTAATAATTTTCTAAAGCAGCTTTAAAAGTACATGCTGGATATGATTATGGGATGGTTTATTTTAAAAAATCTGATGGAACCAATGTCCAGGCCATATTAAAGTCTGGACCCATAGGCTGTAAATTATGACCTGGAGGACTTACTTTGCCTAGACTTAATTGAAATTATTATTTATTCTTTACAAAATGAGAATGGATATCCTTTTTTTTTTTTTTTAAACAATCAATTAAGTTGTTTATTCTGCACAGAAAAAGACATTGTCAGTGGTTCAGAAATATTGTATCTAATACGTATACATTTAGTTAACACAATATAATGAACTTTCACTAAAATTGCAATATCATACTGAAGCACATAACAAAACACTATAAAGCCCCTTAGCTCTGGGATTATATTTAATTTACTGCCGTCTCTATCTTTAACAGCAGTAAAAAAGCACACATCAATAACAAGCCACAACTAAGATAATAGATTTTATACAGTTACCCTTAAATAAATGCAGACAATTATCATAGTTTTAGCTTTTTGGTACTTTTTAAAAGTTGCATTGCTATAATCTAAATTTAAGAACTAGTAAACAATTATAAGTCTAGACATGATAAGCTATTACTTTACTTTTATAACCTTGTGTCACGAATTGTAGAGAATCTTAACTATTTAGATCATGTTTAGTAATTACTGCATACATTTGTGATAACTCAACCATATTACTAAACAGCTAATTTGGGTATAACAAGGAATTAGGAACTGTATAAACATTTTTCTTTATTATAACAGTACTCAGCTGAATGCAACACGAATACATTTTGAATCTTTGCCATCAATCTTTTTCATGTCTGAAATGTGTGGTAACATTTTCTTCCAAAAAAAAATAATAAATGATAAATTAATGAAATTTATTTTCTTTTGATTATGGCATTTGAAGGGGGAAAAAATCCTTTCTAAATAAATTTATCCTAAATAAATTGATCTCTCTTATTTTCTCTTTTATAGTAACTAAACTCTGTGGACCGATGCACACCACCAAAGACAGTTCTTTTCATGTGTCTTGTGCTTATCTGTTGGAAGTGGTAAACTGAGTGTGCAGTTAAATGTAATGTATCACTTCCTGCTGTCATAAAAAGTGTCATTTTAAAGCCTTTTTTTCCATCATAGAGAGGTCTTCTCAGCAGTCTGAAGTGGTTGCAATAAAATCAAATGAACAATGATAGATCTGACAGTCTAAATACTGCTGCTTTTTATCTCTATATTAATCCTGTTACTGATTTATTAACAACGCTACATAAAAAAATAATTGTGGCAATGTGGCAGGGCAGAAGCCCTGGCGATACACATGTGTGTGTTTGGGGGGGGGGATACAGTGAAGCACTAAATAAAAGGCTATACAAAAACACTCACGAAAAACATAAACAAGATGGGACAGTACAGCAAGGAATGCACAACACACAACATGCACCTCCACCTATGACACCAACATCAATCCTAATCAAAACCTAGACAACACCCTATTTATAAGCCTGTGGCTGGAGCCTTAATTAATCATTTAATCATTTATTCAGTTCCTGGCTCCAGCCACATTCCCATATGTTTTTGCAGGGGGGATTTTGTCATCTATACAAGCCCTGTGATTATCTTCACTTGAAAATTACAAACACTTATTAGTATCTCAACATTAAATTTACCAGCTGCTAGAGCCCGGAAGAGCTTGCGATTTAAATAAAGAAAGGATTGCCATCAATACCTTATGACCTGTTTTATGGGTTCTGTTGTATTTGTTTAGTCAATGGTTAGAAACACTATTTAATTAAATATCCGTGTTTTACTTTGACAGCATTTATATACCAATGCTGTTTAATTAGTAGATTAACACCTTTTCATGACTCCCCTTGAGATTGTAATAGATTTTGTGTTACAATGTTTCCATCAAGAAATTAGATATGGGCTTAAAAGGCTAATCAAGTGTCTCAGGGAAACATCTTGGAAGAAGCAAAGACAGAGCATGAAAATAAGTGATTTGCTTTATTTTTATGTAAAATGTCTGATTCATAAGTAGAATTAATGTAAATAACTCTGAAAGCCATTGGAAATGTATTTGAAAGAACTAAAGAAACCTAAGTTACTTCTGTGTAATAGCTGTCATTAAACTATAACATGGTAACACTTTATTGTGTCTCTATTGTGTATTTACATAGTAGTTACTCAGTAAATACATGAGTACTTATATATAATAACTATGTCATTATACATAGTTACAATGTGCTTAATATGTACATCTTTTTGCACTATATATGTACATACACAATTGTATCAGAAAATGGATTAGGGTTAGGGAGAAGGTTAGGGTTATAGCGTGAAAAAGATTTACACATAAGTACTTTATAACTATGCATAATAGCATTGTAATTATGTGTAAGTACACCTGTATTTTCTATGTAACTACTATCTAAATATACAGTAATTAGAGACACTTCATGTAAAGTGTTACCTATTACATTTCATCAGAACAAGTCATTTGAAAAATCTATGACATCTTGTTATGCACAAGGATGAAACGGATTTGAATGTTGCATACATACTGTATTCAAAACAAAATACTGTAAAATGTTCTCCAGTTTTTATGTGGGTTATAGTTATGGTGATTGTAAATTACAATTACTGTAATGTTTAAAATTCCAAATAATATTATTATAGGTTATACCACATCCAAGATTTATCACAGCCTTTAATCCAAAGTACAATGTACAATAAAACTGCTCATTTTCCAAAACCAGTGAAAAGCAAGTAACTGTTATTTTCCCGTCACAAAAAAAGAAATACTGCAAATCAGTAAAAACATGATAATAAATTGAGTCCAGTGCATCATCTTACTTTAGGCACAGTTTATACTTGTGAATTCTCATAAAATTGTTTTAAAATGGCATCATTCATAATTTTAAAACAACAGATGCCTAAGTGCCAGTAGCTCTTTAAAACATGCGCATCAATCATGTCATAGGTGTTTGCTAATAATCTATTTTAATTTGTCGATTCTTATATAATGTAAACTGACATCTTGTGGCTGGAGGACTAAATTACAAATGAGCAGGTCGCATTCAAATAGTCTGTGAATTTCTCAAGGCCCTACTTATAATTTACTTGTGTAGACATGTTCTCCTTCAGGAAAATATATACTGTGCCAGGAATTTCACATGAAAAAAACAAATCGGCTTGGATCTTGTAATACAAGGGCATATATCCTGCGCTTTCTTGGAAGGATTTAAACATATTTAGAGTAACCAGCTGTCTGCAAACTGGAAGTTTCATCATAATATGTTAGGAAATTATGAATTAATCTGCTATGAAGAAATAGTTGGCTAGCATGTCAAAGTTATTACGGTTCAACAGTTCTCATCATTATGTTACACTGAACATTATGATGTATATTTATTTTAATATTTGCAGTTTACAAATCCAATAAAAATAAATAGGGCCATATTTTTTAATACCTTCAGTCTCATTAAAGAAGAAAAACGCTACAATTGAAGGTCTCTTAATTTGTTTGTTTTTCATTTTGTAACATTGACTGAAATTCTCTCTGCTGTAAATATGAGTTATGCTAATTAAAGACTTGAGCTAATGGTTTGAAAAGTTGGCCCAGTTTTTTTTTTTTTTCCCCCTTTTATAAATTATTGAGTGGTGGCATCTCTTATACAGCAAATCAAAACCATCTTACCATCTCTTAAATACAGAATTTGCTTCAGGCAACTTTTGTGAGATAGCAGTACTAAACAAACTGAAACATTATTATATAATCAATCAGGTCAAAAGTATCACAACTGATTTACGCAAATAAACATTGACACTTTTAAGATGCTGTGGAAGGGTGGTGGGTAATTCACTGACACAGGAGACAGACAGGTGAATTCGGCAACACCGCACAGGTGCCCAGTTTTATTTCAGGGTGCTGTTTTTTCTTTAGTCCCGCAGATGGCACTGTGAGTCCGTGGTCTGATTTACCAACGATGGAAAACAGAACCACGGGAATACCAAGCGATGGTACACAATACCGGCGCCCTTGCAGGTGCTTCGAAACAATAATTCAAAACAGAAGGCACAAAGAAACAGGGAAAATAAAACAGTAACAAAAACTACAAAGAAAAGGTGCTGCACTTTGCAGCGATATCCTGCTCGTCGCTGCCCGTGCGACCCTGATCACTGTCCTACACTGCCGGCTCACTAGCCTGCTCTGATATACTAATCAGGGGTCTGCCCAAGGGTTCCCCGCCCTCAATGTCTCGCTCTGAACCTCTGTTTCTTTCTCTCCCACTGGTTCTCGGTCGTTGACCAGCACTTCCGCACTCTCGGCGCGTTTAACAGGGCAGATCTGAGGAAACAACAGAGCGTTAATTTATAGGGCTAACGATCTCCCAAGATGCGCCTCTCAGCCATTCAGAGAGGGGGAAAGTCCACACACCCACTTTCCCACCTCCCCGTGTCACTGCCATGACTCACAGGAGGTTGTTGGACGACTGCCGCCCTCCTCCTGCAGCCCGTGAACACGCCAGCAGAGTCAGTACAGATCTCTCCCTGTTACAGATGCATTAAACATGATCCTGGCAAGAAATTTGTCAACCAAACAACAAAATTGAACTGCAGAGCTTCACCATTAAAAACATAGATTTAATGTATTACCATATTCTATTTGCAACCTATTATTTGACCCAAACAGATACTGATATATTAGGCCAACAAAACATATTGCCCAATCTGGGTTCAATCAAAACATTTCTGGATTAATTTCAAGTCACAAAATGAGCTGGCATTCAGTTAAAAGCTCTGAGGAATTAGTTTCCCCATATCTCTCAGATGAAGTGATTTGTGATGTGGTTGACCCTACGTTGTCAAAACACTTAGTAAATCTTATAAAGTTCAATCTGAAGTAAAAAAAAAAAAAAAACCTTTACAGTTTTATTTTGGTGATCCTATAGGACAGCAATTGATCACACACAATGCGACAGATTTCAAGTAACACCAGCCAGTGTTTCTTCAAGAAAGCTCAAAGCTTTATTGCAAAGCATTACTTTTAATCACACAGCATGTTTCGTTGTGCCGGGGAAAGGCTGTCTTTTTGAAAGCTGTCATAAAATCAAGGCAAACAAAAGATGAAAGTGCTTTAGATGCAGTAAAGTACTGCTGTTACTGCTAGTCAGTTGCACGTTATATCTTACGTGATTTTCTTCTGCTTTCTCTAGCAGAAACATCTCTGATGCTCTTCAATAATCTTGCCTGAAGGTTTAAACCGATCATCAGATTAGTTATATGTGTCACTTCATGATACATCCAAATCTGCGGTGCTAAATGTATTTTTTAACATATTCCCTGTGTATTAATAATAATAAGTTTATTTTTATACTATTTTATCTAAGATGTGTCAAATTGAATATGCATTCCAGCACTACATTTTTGTTTTGTTAATCCCTGTATCCCTCGATAGTATTTTTTTTTATGAAAACACATTTAAGATAGGAATACTAGCATGCATGTTAAGCCTGTTTTGAAAGCCATTATGAAGTATTACAAATTGTGTCCAGTTAAGATAAATCAAGACCAGTAATTCTGTATTTCCATTTCCTTAAAACGTGGGAGGTAACTCTTGTGTCCAAGCTGCTAATTATCAGAGCCTAGCTGATCAGTCATCCTTGATATTTTAGGCTGCAGGCAAGGTGATTCGCTGTAGAAAGGGCTTTAATAGAGGTGTATAGCAGTGTGTTTCTTTTTTTGAACCATTTCATCTAAAAGAAACAGATATTAATATTTTATCATATAACTTACATTATTATTTTATATTTGCCTTAGTTCAAACTTTTCATCAAAGGCTGTCAGTCATAATAAAACCCCAAAGATAAACTAAGATAAAATGAAAAAATTACTTGGACACAACTACCTCAAAGTAAACTGTAAAGTATATTGAGGTTGAATGTCTAAGTGCATTCTTCTATTCCCCACAAACTCTTCATGTTGCCAGGCGACCTATGGTATAATGGCTGAACAATGTATTCAATACAGATGATTTCCAGCCTTGCTTTGGAGTCAGCTGTTTCTGTAGTCACTTGATATTCTGTACCGAACATTTAACTTACAAATAATAAAGAAAAATAATATTAAAAGCATATATCTCCTTAATGCTTTGACAGAGAACGTGTAGCAATTTAAACTGTTCAATTCAGGACTGCAATGTCTAATGTTGGTACGAATGCAAATGGCTGTTTTTTTTCTCTCTTTAACATGCATTCCCCTGCACAAGCACTTAAAAAAGCTTTTAGTCTAACTCAGTGTCACAATTGTAGGACTTCTTTCCCAGAAATACATTGCTAAGATAGCTAGAATTAGCCAGCTGTTTCTTTTGTTGCTTTAAATGATAGACAGGGTTTTTTATTTTATTTTTTTTTTGGGGGGGGGGGGGGTTGTTTTGTTTTTTTACTTATTTCTTTTATACTTTTTCATGTGCCTGTATTATTTAAATTCACTATAAGATGTTATATATATATATATATATACAGTACTGTGCAAAAGTTTTAGGCAGGTGTGAAAAAAGTTATAAACTAAGAATGTTTGGTGTGATCACCCTTTGCCTTCAAAACAGCATCAATTCTTCTAGGTACACTTGCACAAAGTCAGGGATTTTGTAGGCATATAGTCAGGTGTATGATTAAACAATTATACCAAACAGGTGCTAATGATCATCAATTCAATATGTAGGTTGAAACACAATCATTAACTGAAACAGAAACAGCTGTGCAGGAGGAATAAAACTGTGTGAGGAACAGCCAAACTCAGCTAACAAGGTGAGGTTGCTGAAGATAGTTTACTATCAAAAGTCATACACCATGGCAAGACTGAGCACAGCAACAAGACACAAGGTAGTTATACTGCATCAGCAAGGTCTCTCCCAGGCAGAAATTTCAAGACAGACAGGGGTTTCCAGATGTGCTGTCCAAGCTCTTTTGAAGAAGCACAAAGAAAAGTGCAACGTTGAGGACCGTAGACGCAGTGGTCGGCCAAGGAAACTTACTGCAGCAGATGAAAGACACATCATGCTTACTTCCCTTCACAATCTGAAGATGTCCAGCAGTGTCAGCAGCTCAGAATTGGCAGAAAACAGTGGGAACCTGGTACACCCATCTACTGTCCGGAGAAGTCTGTTCAGAAGTGGCCTTCATGGAAGACTTGCGACCAAAAAGCTATACCTCCAATGTGGAAACAAGGCCAAGCGACTCAACTATGCACGAAAACACAGGAACTGGGGTGCAGAGTGCAAATGGAGTTGGGGATTTGGTCAGAATTAATGGTCTCCTCAATGCTGAGAAGTACTGGCAGATACTTATTCATCATGCAATACCATCAGGGAGGCATCTGATTGGCCCCAAATTTATTCTGCAGCATGACAACGACCCCAAACATATAGCAAAGTCATTAAGAACAATCTTCAGCACAAAGAAGAACAAGGAGTCCTGGAAGTGATAGTATGGCCCCTACAGAGCCCTGATCTCAACATCATCGAGTCAGTCTGGGATTACATGAAAAGAGAGAAGCAACTGAGGCTGCCTAAATCCACAGAAGAACTGTGGTTAGTTCTCCAAGATGTTTGGGCCAACCTACCTGCCGAGTCCCTTCAAAAACTGTGTGCAATTGTACCTAGAAGAATTGATGCTGTTTTGAAGGCAAAGGGTGGTCACACCAAAAATTGATTTGATGTAGATTTTTCTTCTGTTCACTCTCTTTGCATTTTGTTAATTGATAAATACAAACTATTAACATGTCTATTTTTGAAAGCATTCTTACTTTACAGCATTTTTTCACACCTGCCTAAAACTTTTGCACAGTACTGTATATAAACATTTATGAACATTTTATAATAACATTTAAGATAATACAAATAATACAAAGGTTCACCATATGTCTGCCTTTTATATTGAGGTCATGCCTTGGTTTATCATGGAGTGGCAGTTGACAATTATTGAGGTTAGAGGTGGAGAGTGTTACAGGCACAGCAATTATTTATTTTGCCCCCTGTTGGTTAGACTAGGTTACAAGTTGACTGCTCATACAAACAAGTGTGGCTCTTCAGCTGACCTGGGAATAAATATTATAATGAGTAGATAAATACATTTTAAAACTTCAACTAAATGTACATGTGACTTGGAATGTTTTTACAAATACATTTGAATTGATTGTAAATATGCAAATATGTCAACCATTAAAATGTCCATTAAAATGCGAAAGATATTTAAATATTAACCTTGATTTACAAATATATTTATTAATATTGTCAAATAATGCAACACATACTGCAGTGTATTTTAACATGTATTTTACAAACACATATACAGGTAGATGACAGTTATGTAATAAGACACATTAGTATTGACATTATAGTGACAAAATTTATCACACTCTAGTATGTGTGGTGACCCATAATTCCCCACCATTAGAAATCATGTAATGAACAAATAAATACAGTCCCAACCAAGTAAGTCAATATGATTGTCCATTGTCTTTATTGCAAGTGGCAATTGCACTTGATGAACATTACTGTTTTGAACCTGGAGTTGTTCATTGAGCACCAATGTGGCCTAAAGGTCCTGACACTCTCTTGACTGCAGCTGAGGTGGCTGGCACACTGAGGTGCCTGGCAGCTAGCTTTGCCAATGCAGGGAACTGGGGCTCTGAGGCAAGGGGGTGTGACCCTTCTGGGAGACAGGTGGTAGACAGGTACTGTTACCTCTGTGGAAGCACATGCGGAAGACGGTATGGGGGCTAAAATGAAAGAGCACAATTTGCTTATCTTTGGAGGTGGATCCTGGGCAGTGGCAGGTTGAGAAGGTTGTGGAGGACATCTAACACACTCCTGCAGAGAAGAGCTGTGGCAAACCTGGCACACTCCTGCTGGAGAAGAGCTGTGGCAAACTTGGCACACCCCTGCTGGAGAAGAGATGTGGCAAACCAGACACACTCCTGTTGGAGAAGATCTGTGGCAAACCTGGCACACTCCTGCTGGAGAAGAGCTGTGGCAAACAAGGCACACTCTTGCTGGTGAAGAGCTGTGGCAAACCTGGCACACTCCCGCTAGAGAAGAGCTGTGGCAAACCTGGCACACTCCCTCTGGAGAAGACCTGTGCAAACCTGGCACACTCCTGCTGAGAAAAGCTGTGGCTGTCAGTAGCTGCTCTGGGAACCACGCAGCCTTAAAGCGGGGGTCTAGTAGAGCTGCCAGCTTGTAGAGGGACATCTGTTCATAAAAGGAGAGGCTCTTCTCCAGGGAAGCCTTCCAGGCAACCACCAGCTGGGCATTGTACTTTGCATTAAAGTTGCTCAGGAAGGTCCGTAATCCTGGAAATGACACAGCTAGCAGAAGCAATGTTGGAACCCTGGGTGAGGAGAGTGGCATCCTCAAAATGGTTCCAGAATAGCCACAAGTTCATCGAGGCATTGTACCTGCTTGAGTTTATCTTGGTCAGTATGAGGAAATTCAAAGTGGCTTTAGACCTTGGTAGGCACATGTTGTTTGTTGTTTGTCCCTCAGTGTTACTTGACATATGACATATGACATATTATTATTTGCTCTTATTAGGACTGAAGTCATGGTATTTTGTATCTTGCTCTTAATTGTACTGTAATTCTTGATATGTATTTTTTGTATATAACTGTAAGTTGCCCTGGGTAAGGGTGTCTGCTAAGAAATAAATAATATTAGGTCTTGCAATTAACTCATGGTGGTTGAGGTGGTTCTCAAACGAGGAGAATGCTATGTACAGTACACATGTTAGTTTCATTAATTCAGAACAGGCCGCTTTACCAATTGAGGCAAACAGTGTGGAGTTAACCCACTCAGTTACCTCTGGACAACTGCTCTGTTAATGGTAGCAGGTGTAATTGGTTATTGATAAATGAGGACAGGGGTTAACCTGCTTTGGATTCAGGATTAGGCTTTAATTAGGCTTTCATTACATTTCTTTCCATATATAAAGATGGTTGAATATATTTAACTTTAGTACAACTATTGTACTAGTATTTATTTATTTTCAAATACTATTTGATTTCTGCAAACGTTATTTAAATGTTTTCAAATAAAATTTACTTTTCGCAAATTATATTTCATTATTTTCAATTATTCTTTATATTGTGTGGTGATGTTTAATTATTTCAACTATTTGAATGAGTTGGTATTTTCAAATCGAATATAACTATTCTTTGTCCCAGGTCTGCTCTTCAGTAGAGACATGTTTGCTTGACTGCTGGTCAAGACATGTTAGACCTGTTGGAACCAACCCTTTTTAAGGAATGGCTAGATGTTTAATGATAGTAAAGTTAACAGATTCATGCAACATTTGAAAACTATACCACTAGTTAAAATATATCCAGGTGAACAAATCAGTGTAATGTTTTCATTTTGTGTAACACAAAGCCAACTGTGATATAAAAGACGTGTTATTGGATGGGTGGAATAGGTTGCTATATAATTACAGAATGTGCAGTTGACAGAGTCCATTAGGTAGGTATATTTTTAGTTTACGGATTAAATCTCTATGGCGTTGTCATAGTGACAGAATACCAAAATCATCTGAGCAGTGTCAATTGGCTTTGAAAGGAAGAGGAATGGCTGTGTGGTACTTTTATATGATAGCTAAGTACCTTTAAATGTACAACATTTCTTCAACAAAGAACTTGATTGCCTTAAAACACTATCGAAAACAATGAGCTTGCTGAAACACAAAGGATATTATTGTTCATTGTTCATCATCCATAATGTGTCATGAAAGGTTTTGTTGATTAACTCTAAAGCTTCATGTCATGGTATAAATTAATTTTAAAAGTTTCTTCTAAATTCTTATATTGTTTGAAACATCCTTAATAATATCCTTTATAACACATTAATAGATTAATCTTTTCTGTTAATCTTAACCTTTGCTATGAAAATAAAGTTGGTACTATTGCAAATAATTAATAACTAGTGAAAATTTGCCAGTTATTTCTATTATTATTATATATTACTATAAGATTGAAAACAACAAATTAACATGGCATGTAACAAAGAGAACCTAGTATCTACGCACAAAGTTACATGTACCTCAATCTGACTGGTACTTTTAACAAATGGCATTTCTGGTTAAATGAATATTAATGAACACAGATTGCAATATTTTTTCTTGGGTGACTATAGGAGGGTGTTTTTAATGATCATCAGTCTTGTTTGAGCATCGTTGCAGCATGTAATACTGGCAAAATGCATGCATGGGCTCACAGTTTGAGCTGTGAACCATCAAACATCTGATTTTATGCAATATGAATGAGGATCAGTAAGCGGTACAGTAGCTCATGTAGATCCAAAGAAATGTAGAATGTATGTGCAGATATGCCAGTGCTTCAAATGTATTTTAATATAATGCAGTATATCTTACTCAGCAATTACAGTAGTTCACAGAGGTGGTGGATAGATGATTTGTTCCTCAAATTAATCCCTTCTCAACCTTTTTCTGAAGTGCGGTATTTTAGGATTAGACAAAATTGAGAGGATTATACTTTATGAATAGAAGCCTCATTAATGCAGAGAAGTTGGCAATATGAATTAGAGTTTCTTGTTTCAGGAGTAGTGAGAGTTTAAATCGTTATGTAAATCTGAACTGCTCAGAGATGTAGTAAAATGGTCTCAGTTTAATTTGATAGATGTTTTTTTTTTTTTTTTTTTTTAATAAAAATGTGAAGCAGCTTCAGAGTTGTTCCCGCAGACGTGCGAGAAGGAGCACTTTTAATGTATGTTAAAATATATATCTATGATCGCTCAGCAGATGTACAAGATTGCATTTCACAAACATCGCTTCTGCTTAGGCTAGTAGATGGAGGGAATTGCCGTCCAAGGTCAAGTGTCATACCAAGGTCACACTATGAGTGCCAGAATCTCAAGGCACATAATCCTTTGCAGCCATTACACATTACTTTTTCCAAATATGTGCATTTGGCACTATACTGTATGTCTGTCAATGCATCACACAGAACATTAATCTTGAACCAAGGAATTTAAACTGCACTAGTACTTGCGTCCTCTGCTTCAAAGGGCCTCAAGTGCAAATCTTAATCCTGTTATAAATCCCAAGGTCCTTGGTGCACATATTAAGGATGGATGTCACTTTTCCGGTAAATATATTCCTATTCCTTAAAATATATATTGCGTCCTCAGTCAAAATGCCTAAGCCAGATACCAATTATACATATAATTAACCTTCGAAATAGGTAGAATACAGATCAAAAATGTTCAATCCAGCACAAGCCTGACACTAATGTTAATTAGAACTGGTCCTGAGGTTCACTCATAATCAGTCTGAAAGATATTTCAGTGTCTTTAAAAAGAAAAAAAAAACACTCCCCCATTCTTTTTCACAGATTATTTCATTTTGCATGCTAAATTACAAAAAAAAATTGACATTTTAAGCAAACAAGTAGTTATCTGTGCTTTTTTACTCCAATCAGGCTTAAGAGATTTTTATTTGCTATACAGCACAGTCTCCTGATACTGTAAAGCATCTCTCTTATAAGACCAGGTCCCAGCTGCATCAGGACAAATGAACTTCATCTCAGTATTCATTAACCTTTTCAACACAGACATATATAGCATCTGGTGGTGCAATGCTAGACTGTGATTAATAACGAAGAATATTTCTTTAATTACACTAAAATGTATTTATCCAAGGCATTTAGGCATCGGTTTCTGAAATAAATACATTAGGGATCATTCGATCCCTCCATATTATCATGTGTCAGGTTTTCATTATGCTACCCCACAAAGGTATGTGGTATTAAACTTTTACAAGGGAACCACTCTCTTAGTTTTCTTCAGGCTGTTCTTGGAGAAGGCTATGTAGCAGGACACACAGTGACAGCTTACCAATTTCTAGATTTCCAGTGTGGAATAAAACAATCCATTCTTTTGTGGATTACACACTGTCACAGCACTCCAGCTTGTCTCTAATACAAAACACCAATAGTGATGTATATGTACACGAAACACCATAATAAATTTATGAATTCACACACCGGAAAAACAACACAAGCACATTGCCTTTCGTGTCTCATGGAGCCCTAAAAAAGCTTCCATCAACAGAGCAAACCTAAAATAGCACAGAGCTGCAGCAATCAGAACCTAGCAACCGGCAATGTACAAACCAATTCATGGTGAGAGTTTGAGGAGCTTCCTGACTCGCACTGAATCTAAAGATCACATTTATTGATCCCTGGCGTCTGGATTGGTTTGTGCATCCAAGAAGTCTTTATGAGTATTATCTTTATTCACTTTTATTGTGTGTCAATCAATGATCTATGTAGAATTGTATATAATAATGTTTGTGTATTTTACAGAATAGTGGAGGGACACAGAATTTCAACCCACAACAGCCATCCTCAGTTTGCTGGTACAATTTATTCACAAGCACCTTATCGTGATTTGATTATACTAGTTCCTGCTTAGTGAGTAATTTTTTTAACTGAAGTGACCTTTTTGGTGTGTACATTTTAATTTGAAGTAAAGCCTTCTAAATCATGACACCATACAGTCTCAGCAGTCCAATCAGTCTAAGCACTTGTATCAGCATTCTTACCAGTCACAGTCTAACCAGTCCCAGCAGTGTCAGCACCAGTCTAACCAGACCCAGCAGTGTCAGCACCAGTCGAACCAGTTCCAGCAGTGTCAGCACCAGTCTAACCAGTTCCAGCAGTGTCAGTACCAGTCTTACCAGTCCAGCAGTGTCAGCTGTAGTCTTACCAGTTCCAGAAGTGTCAGCACCAGTCTTAACAGTACCAGTAGTGTCAGCACCAGTCTAAACAGTCCCAGCAGTGTCAGCACCAGTCTTACCAGTCCAGCGGTGTCAACACCAGTCTTACTAGTCCAGTAGTGTCAGCACCAGTCTTACCAGTCCATCAGTGGCAGCACCAGTCTTACCAGTTGCAGCTGTAGCATCAGTGTCACCAATCTCAGCATTAACTTCAGTAGCAGTGAACCAAATGCATGTCTCTCAATGAAGATATGAACCCAACTACTTATTCATATCGCTTTGCAGTTTGCATTAATAGTCTCCAGGCTTTATAAAATGATAACTGTCACCTTTGTAACAAACAGGATATGCAGGGTTTTTTTAGACACAGATTAGATTTTTGCTCAGTAAAAATCTATTCCTGACTACACCCCTGCACAGACATATCATGAGAAAATAAAGATAACAGGATAGGCATCTTGAAAAATCCAGACTACCAACTACCTTTGGCATCATTCTTTGCAATATTAAACAGTAGGTTGGGTGGAATTATACATTAAGGAGCCGCTTGGGGGCATTGTGCACAATACTGGCATTTATTTTAGTAAAAGGCGTAAAAACATATATCTTTCATTGTAAAGAATTTTATTTTGGAAAAAAAAACAAAAACAGTTTTCACTGTATTATATTCTTCCTAAACAATATGAATGACTGTAACAAATCTTCCATAACACAGCAGTGTTGTTACATTACAACAATTCATACACCCCTGTTTGTGAGTCTGCAGTGGCTCAGTCTGTGGACACTAGGTTTCCTAAAGTCCTCTCTCTCTGACCCAATCACTACCCTGTTACTGCTGTCCGTCATTAACATTTGGATCCAGAGGTTGTTCTATTCACTCAACTGAGTATCAAGCTGCCTTCCATGTCTAAATGCTTTTCCCCTGGACTCAATCTGTTCCATCTTTCTGTAGAATTATAACAGCATGTGTATTTACAACCTATCAATTTTCTGAATATTCAATTTCACCACAGTAGCTTTCTATTTTAGGACACTTAATTATGTTCATATTACCTACCTAATGTAGTGAGAAATGAGTATCATTGTTATTGTATTAATGAGTGAATGAAGACAGGCCTCCCAGCCCCAGAAGAGACAGTAAGACCAGATTTCCAGGAGGCATTCATTTTCATATATAATGTTAAGCTACACTTCCATACCAAAGGCTCATTAATTTTAACTGTTAGGTGATTATGAGTTGAGTTCCCAAATAGAATTTTGCTGTTGCAACAGCTTAATGATATTTTTTGCAAATGGCTGCCATGATACATTTGCAATGTATATTTTGCAGTTTTACCAAGTGGTTATACTATGCTTTACCATAAAGTACCTCTCTTTGCATACAGTGCCTATGCTTTAGTACCATGTTTCATTAAGCCCAATTACATGTTGCTATGCTTTTACTATGGGACACTTTTTAGTAAGCAATTCTATCCCAGCCGTATAGCTAAAAACACAATTACAAGGGCCATTTATCTCCACAATGACCAGTGATCTGGGCATTATTCCATCATCTTGTGCATAGTGTTTTCCAGACATGTTTATAGATGTTTGCACCTTATTCAAATCCCTCCCATTATCTCTGCATTTTTCTTATCAAGTGTATTTAACATATTTGTAGCCAAATTTGCATAATGTCTAGTCTTTAATAGAAACACATTACCATTTCAGAGAAAAAATTCGGCAGCTTTAGAATGTGTGTTTCTATTACAGAGACACTGAGGGAAATGTGAAGGTATGCAGCACAGAGCTCTGTCATCTTAAATAACATATGCGTGCATGAGCTCCTCGAAGAAAAGTCTGGATTCCCTTGGGTCCTATAAGTGGAAATGCTATTCATCCAAATTAAAAGCATGCACCTAATCCCCTGAGATTGTGTATCTTGTCTGCTGAGTCTCAAAGACACTTTGTCACTTCTAGCTCGTTCCTAGAACTACTGTTCAGGAACAAGCAGCTGCAGATCGAATCAGCGTGGCAGTGACAGAGAGCTGCGTGAGTTAGTGATGGCTGATGTTTTTTTACCGTCACAATAGTCAGCATTGTTGGCCCCGAAATAAACTTTTCATCTGATATTAAAGGAACCTATGTGGTCCTGAAAGCTTGGGTTGCACAAACAAAAATACATTAGTCCAAAAATCTCACCTGTCACTAATCACCAATCTCTGTAATGAAAGTATTAGTAAAGGCCTGTAACACCTTCAGTATTGGTTCTTTATCCTTATTACCTAACAAATAGGGCGATTTCATTACGTTAATGGTATCGCTAGTTTCTCTTCATGTGCCAGTTATTACACTACTGAATAAATACAGTGTGACCCCAGCACATAGACACAAATAGTAGCAAACACCAAGGAATACAATAAATAATAAATTAATGAAGGTTTAATATCAGGCTGGTGGCATGTCTCCAAAAATGAAGCATTTAAAATGAATAGAAGTAAACATGCTTGTGCTTAGATTTGTTTCAAACCTGAGCTAATTATTAAAATTAATATTCCAAATCCAGAGCTGAGGTAATGCACCCATGAGGCAAGGCTGCTTATTTAAACCAGGCGGTGTCATAAATGATTGTATTCTGGAGAGATGCACCTTGACACTCCAGCTGTATTTCATGTGAAGCTTTCATGTATTAAGGGTTCTAGCATTCAGCCACCTTTGAAACATTTTATCTAAGGCTTATAACTTTATAGCCCAGTGCTTCAGTAGTGACTTTTTATGTTTTTTTTTTTTTTTTTTTTTTTTTTTTTTAAGGGGGGGGGGGGGGGTTTAAAGCTTTGCTAACAATTAGCCATACTGCTGAGTAAGTGGAATAGAAATCCATTCATCACTGTATACAGGTCCATGAAATTAAAAACTGAATTCTACTGAGCCATATCTGGTAATGGTTTTACCAGTGACTTTACATACATTACAGAATGTGAACAACGAATGCAATCTTATCAGTATTATTCTAATGCAGTACAGTATTAAGAGCCCTTGTATATGTTATGTTTGAAACCATTTTATCACCACAAAGCTACAGATGTTTAAAAAATCTTGCTGCTCCTGCTAAGGGTTGACTGACACTATGTTAACTTCTCTTCTTCACAGTTGCCATGGTGATTTACTTACATTTGACTGTAATTACGAGGTGATGAAATTGGGGGTGACTTTTGAGTGTTTTTGTTCCACATTTTGGCTCCTTAACATGGTTAACTTGTAACGCTTCTGAACTATAACCAGGATAGGAGGGAGAGCCAAATATTCACTAGACACAGGGCTGATGCCTGTTCAAACAAAGCTGTAGAGCAAGTCAGTGTTTCAGAATGAACAAGGAAATCAGAGTTGTAATTGACAGCTACATTTTTGAATTTGTTGCTGTGTATATTCTGTATAATACTAGAAATTTAAACTATGTTTTCAAAAAAAACAAGATCCACTTTGGACTCTGACATTGGTGGCTATTCTTTAGTGACCATTGACATAGTAAATCTCCTGAAGGGGCACTGATGTGTATAATTAAGATTTGTCTTGGAGGAGGTTGCTAGACAGAATAGTGTTAGTTTTCAAAGGCACTTACAGTGGGCAAACCTGGAGTCAGTTACTATTTGTCTTCATGCAAACAGGAAAGTGCTTCATTATCAGGGCTATCTCATTTGATACGGGTAGTTAAGAGTAGCATAGCCCAATAGCTGAATAACGGTGCGTTGTTGTTTTAGGAAAGATAATTCTTTGTCGCATATCTAAAGCTCATCATCTCTTGTAAAAGTAAGCAGCTCTCTCTTAATAAGTCTAGTGTCTCTGCAACAGCTTCATGGTGGATTAAGGAGCTCTGGGTTGTTGTTTTCTTCCAAAAGTAAGCCAGGACGCTTGCAATAAGCCTCTTACACTGAATGCACTGTCTCCCCTGCTCTTATGATTAGGCAAATAGGTTTATAATATCTTACACTCATGCACATCTGTCACTTCAAGACCGATTACTCGACTGCACTGGCTGGTTCTCACAGCTGCCAGTGCAGGTGGAGTTAGACCCAGCCACTATGTGTTAAAGGTTTATGGGTTGGGTAATGCTGGGCTCTAACAAAAGCAACAATGCTGAATGAAAGACTTGAGAGCAATAAAAAAAGGAATATTGTTGCACTCAAAAGTGTTGTAAAGCTGAGGCAGGCACAAACTGAGATTATCAAATTATCAAGGCAATACGTCTTAGATGCAAATAGCAGGTCTCACCAGCTATATTTAGATCAAAAGCATATTAATGATCATAAAGACACAGCATCCCTCAATCTCGCAAGTTTTAACATGATTTATAACTCCTAAGTGTCTGTTTATAAAACCCTGCTACTCTACAGTTTAGTCTTCTGTGCACTCTACTTATTTCAGAAAGCTCACCCTTGATATCTACAGCTTGTATGTTTATACCCCCTTTCACACACACCCGATTCACAATCTTGCATAGTATCAAACCACGTACACTTTGAGCCGGGTCGAGCGAGACAAAATGCATGATGGTCGTTCATAAGCCAACAAAATAACAAGCAGCCATGCCTGCGTCAAGGTTTCACTTCTGAAAGGAACATTTCTGTTTATTCCGTTTAGCCATATTTTTGTTAATTGAGACACGCCGTGAGACAGATAGCCGTAGGGATGAAGAAACATTTGCTGTGATCAACATTTGGGCCGACGGTTCAATCCAGAGAAGCTTGGATGGAAGAATCCGTAACAAGCTGCTTCTGGGGCTTTAATGATATGTCACTCCAAATAGACATTTTCCCATCACTTTAGTAGGATAGTACATTGTGTATGAGCAAACCCATTTCAGGATTTGAAGTGGTAGCCAGAGCCCAAATGAAACATCAAGTATCTGCTAGTATCCTTCCAGTAAAAAAAAAACTTCTGTATAAATGCTTGCAGTTAAACTAATTATTTATATATATACACACACACACACACACACACACACTAAAAATTATAGTTAAAGTATGATTTATTTTTCAGAGCTGAAAAATGTATAATTATATTCAATGGCATTTGTACCCTTCTTGGATGGCATGGCACAACATACTTTTGCTTTATTTTATTTCCTATTGCCGCATGCGTGACACGTGACAATATAAATCAGTTACTTTCTTTATGTGTAAACTCCAGAGGAAGGCATTACTTACAGTATGTAACATGGAACCAGCAACTCTGCATTACTGTGCAATTTCATTTAGAATTCACAGCATTTATTCACTAAGCACAGACTGAATTTTACAACTGACATGTCACTGACTTTTTGTCTAAGGTAGCAAACTAAAAATCAATCAGCCTTATCCCTGTGTATACAGTAATGGGGAAATTACATCTCTTGAACTATGTTATAAAAAACTACTTTGTTTCTGGGCTGTCCTTATAACATAGGTGGTCTTTACAAAAGGACTTCAATTACTGAACATCTTCACATAATGCACTGACCTTTATAAATCTTTACTTTTTTGAAATGTTTTGCACCTGCCACTAAATAAGGGGTTGTGAGGCATGGCTGTAATTTATAGAGGCCTGATGCTAGAGTTAAACCATTGAGGTGCACAAACACTGCCAGAAGAAACACTCCTTTATTCAATTAAAAAAAATATGAACATTAAAAAGAAGGGTATTGCCTGGAGCAGGCTTTCTGAAAAGGCTGCTAACAGATGACATATCAAGGTTTTAAATCTCTATTTGAAGCCTCTGTAATGGCCACTTTGTTGTCTATCTGACATGCAAATTGATAGGTAAAAAAGACAGTGCACCATTATAATGCAGATAAATATGATAATAAATGCAATCTGCTCGTAAACTATCAACTTGAAGGAAGACGTTGTTTAAAACAATATCTGATGGTGATTGATGGCCTGCATGCCTATGCCTGTATATGTATGATATATATATATATATATATATATATATATATATATATATATATATATATACACACACACACACACACACACACACTTTTTATATTATTTTTTATAAGCGCTATTTTGTGGACCATTCTTTTAAAATACTTTATAGTTGAAGTATGAGATCATTTAATATGGTTATAAAACAGCAAACAGCCTTTTCATTTTAGCATATTATGACCATGACAGTATACAGTACCTGTAATGTTCACAGATTCTCACTGGAGAAACTTAGAGGTTGATGTTAAGCTCCTCTTTTCTTATTATAGCCACGTTCAGAAAAACAGTTCCCTGATCTACATCTTATACTGTAACCGTGATCGTATCTGTGATGGGAGTATTAATATATTAGACTGATACAGAACACAGAATTAATTTGTAACCCATTTCAGGATTTGAAGTGGTAGTCAGAGCCCAAATGAAACATCAAGTATCTGCTAAAATACTGTAAAACAAATAAGTATAAATGGTTGCAGTTAAACTATATATAAGTTTATAATTAATGCTCAGCAATATGTCAGATTTATTTTTCAGAGCTGCTAAATGTTTAATTATTTTCAATGGGAAAAAAAATAAGAGCCAAATTAAATACTTTAGTTCCCATGTCAAGTCAAATGATATCATTAGATGGTGCCAAAAAAAAAAGCAACAAATAATCATGAAGAATATACTAGAACCACGTATTCCAGTATCTGGAGCCATTATACAGACATTACTTACACAGTGCCTTACGGAAGAAGGGAGGCATGACATTCTTTCATATCATGGATTTCCTTAAACATAACTACAGTGTGACATTAACCGACTCGGCTGGTTTGGACCAGTGGCTAGAATAACCCTGCCAGCTTTTCAGCTCTACTCTACCTCCCTTTGTGGTGATACTGAGAAATTCGATCAGAGAAACAATAAATTGCAAACACCAGCACAGATCTGCATTTCATTGTTATTTACAAACCATAAGCAACAGTGACCAGATTGATTTCACAAAGAAATACAGATTATTCCATTTGAAAAAAAATGGGGGTGTAGCTGGCAGACCATGAAATAGACTTTACATCAGTAAAACACAGCACAGAGACCCAGAAAAGAATGTTGTCAATTCTTGCTTTTCTCTTTTGTAAAAGGTGGTTCTGTGTCTTAAACAAAGACACCTGCCTGAGTTTAATTTAAACTGAGCCAGGTTTTAGGACTGCACCTCAAGCAATAATGAATGGGATATTGCGAGATTAATAACACCGTTGCAGCTTGGCTAGCTTATCCAATTTCATCTAGGCACAGCTTTATTCAATCTGCCTCCACCCATCACAAAAACTACTTGACATGCCTCCAATTTTTTTTTTATATAATGCTTATTTTGCATTTCTCCTTCTAGCATCTTCTTTGGTAAGTTATTTGTGCTTACTTTGCTTGTAAATAAAATTAAGTGACAGCCGCTGGCTGGTGCAGTTGTGGCGATTTGTCTTCAGACTGATGCTGAATCGACAAGCCCGTATGTGTACAACTCGTAATAAATTGACCTGCACTACTCAATTACAGCTCACCAATTAATCACTTTAGGTGAGAGTTTAAACATTAATGAAACTAACATATATTGGTTTTGCCCCCCCCCCCTTTCAGTATCTGCAATACTGTAACTAAAGGAAGACACCATTTGGACACTGCAGTATATAATAAATCACCTTTTAATACAATCTACTTAATACACAAAAGGTTTTAGTGGTTAGTAAATCACACTGTGTAAATTAAATATAGTTTCCCCATCCACTGAACCTCGTAGATGTTTATCAATCTGATGTGTGCTTAACAGTAGATTTGTTCTGTCAAAAGCTCTCCTCCGAATACAGATATATAACCTCTCCTATATGTTTGTCATTGGCTCAGAAACTTCAGTTTGCTTTCTGACTGCAAAAAGCTAACAGTATTTTCTTGCAGCGTTTAAAAAAAAAAAATGCTTACAAGATTTCACATTTCATTAACAAGAACTCTCTATATACTGTAGGAAATGCAACAAAACAAAGGCTTTTAATAAATAAAAGGCAGTACGTGTTCACGTCTTGAGACAGCTGTGAAAATGGAAAACCAGGACCAGTATTAAGAATAATAAAATGAAGCGACAGATCAGAATATTGGGTTGTCAGATTCTGAAACTCCTAGAAATGGGCTTTACCAACAAATAAGAGAACCAGAACCACATCCTTTAATCAACTAGACAAAATGTTATTGCAAGAGATTTCACAGTAAACTTGCACTCTCGACACAAGCCCGTTTCGGTGTGTTTTTTTTTTGTTTGTTTGTTTTTTTTGTTTTTTGTTTTTAAATATGGGAAACTGCTACTGTAGTAACACTAGTGTGTTGTTATTTACATATGGAAAATGAATTTGTTCAGCTCCAGCCAGCGAGCCAACATGAAATGTAAACTCATACTCATAAGGATGTGTGTTCCGGTTTGGTAGCAAAATAAAATTTGGCAGTGTAATACAGACCCAAGCCCTTTCCATACGGTGAGAATAATACATAAATGCATTGAATTATCTTTTGGCTTTATTACTTTAAATTAGATGCTAACTTTTTATGCCTAACTATTTTATAATTCCTATACATTTAAAAAATAAAAAAAGCACACACGCTTTTGTTTTTCGTGTATGTGAAAACACTGCACATACACACACTATATGTATATAAAAAAAAAAAAAAAAATTTGGGGTGATTTTTTCAAAAATTTTGTTGAATGTTTCCGTGTCACTTTAGTCTGTGAGACGACTTGATGACAATACTCAAAATGAAAAAAAAAAAAAAAAAGTACAAAAGCAGACAGTTATTTTTGCATATACAAATCCCCACATCACATTGGAAAAATAATACTTAAGTGTTGGAATGTGCTTCAGTGCTTTCTATATAACTTATCTTTCTACTGGGCTAGTCTTAAAGGGGCAACATCTTTATATTTTAAGACTACTTATAAAAAAGGAAACACATATCTCCTACAGTATGTCTTTTTGCATGTTATCAGACCTGGCATTATCCCATTAAGCAACATTTGGTCTTGATTGTGTGGTGCACATGGGCAGCTGCAGTGCCCCAATATGAATTTAAAAACACACACCCAAAGAAAAAAAAAGTGCAAAGAATTACCTATGTGTTTCTCATCCAACCTGCTGTAATTACCAGAATAGTAAATAACCAGATTAGAGGCATTAGGGAAGTTTAATACAAATGATTCAAATGTTCCTTTTAAAGCCAGTCTTGCTGTTTTACATCAATGAATCCAGTTGGAACTTTACAACATGAGCCACTTACCAGAGCCAATCAAAATGTAATGCAATCAACTGCAAAGAAAACACACCGTGTATGACCAGCTGGTCTCTTACCGAGCCATTTTCTTTTTAATTGATGAAGTGTAAATAAAAGACGTTTTATACGTTTCACAAAACCCTTGTTTTATGCCTCTACCAGGATTTTCTAATGAAGTGACATTTTCTTATTATAAGAAACAAAATACATGACTGTTCAAAGTACGACTATGGTATATTATACATAACCAGATTCTTTGGTATATGTGCAACTACTGTACAACAGAAAGGTTTTTGCCCATCAAAAATAAACATTTCCTACTACTTTATACAAAACGCAATTGTCTCCACTTTACTTGATTACCCATATCGCAGGACACCTACAATAAACACTGAGAACAGAACATATTCCACGGCATCTTGTAACAGCGTATCCAATGACTTACAAGAGAGGTCTTAAACTAATTTTTATATATATTATATATATATATAATCAATTCTAGAAGTAGTCTGCATTAAAATACTGTAGGTGTATAATGTTACAGTAATGCAATTATCACTTCTAGCAGATGTACAGTACGTTCATATTTTAAACAATGAACAAATGTCCAATATTTTTTGTATTACGGAAACAAAATGTTGTTAATTAAAAAAAAATCCAAAGTGTGCTCAAAGGCTTTCGATTTAGAAACGGAGCACCAGTTAGTATGCTTCCTCCACAAAAAATATCAACTTTACAACTTGTAATAGAAATGCTGGAACAATGCTGACTGCTCTGGGACATGTGTGCCATCAATAAGTATGTCACTATGTATTATATCCATCGACAAGTTGATCTTCAGCTGACCCTCCCTCAGGGAAATGAAAAAGAAAGCCAAGTGGAAGCTTTAAATCAGAAATCTGTCAAGTCTGTTTACAGACTGTGATTCTATGCAAAGAAAAATAATAATAAGCTACCAACAAGTAGAAGGATTGTTAACTTTTACTATCCGTGTGTCTCGGTTCTCTAACTCTTTCTGCCGACCAGTATACTTAAAAAGACAGCAAAAAGCATGTCAGCTCTATTGACTACCTCGCATTACTGACAAGTTGTGCAAGGTATTCTCGAAGTTCTTTAGCTGCCTGATATCTACCATAACGCTTTTTTGGGTTGGCACACTCATCAAGCATGGCTTCAAGTCGTCCATCTCTGACTATGTCTGTTGGAGGGTCATGCAGTAACCCCCCGGTCGTACCACGCCACGTGGCATGCTTAGAGAGGAGGTTTTGGCAGACAGCATAATAGTTGTGATCCACATTGACTCGTGAACAAAGAATGTCTTTGGAGAACGACAGACATGCTTCTTTATCGCAGTCATCAAACCTGCTCTCGTACCACACATCCCAGTTCTCAGGTTTATCTGTGGAGAGAAAAAAATAAGAATCAAGTTTAAAAAAAGCTTGTAAGTTTAAGCAAGAGTATACTGTAAAAACGATACGGAAAAACACAACATTACTGTGAGTTATCCTCTGAAGTCCTACCTGCATGTACAGGAAGTGCACAACAACAGAATACATTAAAACTCCCTAAAGTGGATCAGGTCCTAACAAAACTGTATAAAATATATTTTTATGGGGATTGCATACAAGCCAGACATGTGTCAAAACAATTTTAGATTCCCTGACCTCTTAATATACAAGACAATTACATTGGGGGAAAAAAAAAATCAATGATAACGATTACTGTCAAATTGCCAAGTGGGAATCTGCATTTAGAACTAGTGTCCCTCAGGAAGCAAAACTCCAACATGGTACAGTAAACAGTACCTTTAAACAAACAGTAAATAGTTTTTAAATTGGTTACAGTAGACCACCATTTACCTTCATAACAGGAATACACTTTTCAGTTGTCTCAAGTCTCACATTTTTATATTCAATAATTCTGAACAATCATATTTTCAGGCATCACCAGTAAAACTAGACAGCATGTAGTAATAAGATCCCTAGTAGGTTATTAATTAATGACTACTGAACAATCAAGTTGTTCTTTGACCAGTTTTAATTTAATTCACTGGAGATTTACTGTGCCAGCTCAGCAACAGATGCAGAAAGCAGGACTTCGAACAATCAAGACAGACGTAATCTCATTACAGTATTTTACATTGCACATGCAGTACTGAAACAATCAACTCGCTTGTTAACAATTCCCTTGGTGTACACAATATCATGCAATGCCAAGTTTCCCCTACAACATTCCAGTGATCAATATCAAATTGTTTTATGGATAGTAAACAGAGGCATTTCAATTATTTTAATCCTTTTGATTTACAGAAACAGTAAATTAATAAAACCTCCAAAAAGGACCAACAAGCAATCAGAACTATGACTAGTCAATAACACCCTCCCTTGCAGGACTGCACTTTAAGCAAAACAGAGGGCCCACCCCAACAAAGGACATGCTGTCCCAGAAATGAAATCAGCAAAGTCAAAAGACAAGAATTCACTTCAGGAACTGTGTAATTACTGTAAATAGTGCACTGAAAATAATTAATAAAAATGACAAAGGAAATTTACTTGTGTTTTAACCAGTCAAGTGAAACGATTACAGTCACAGCAAACCAGGTACAGGACACAGCAGGAGCACTGTTTATGTACAGCAGGACTTTGCAGGAAATAAAAGCGTAGGACTGCAGTGACCTTATTGATACAGCAAGGTTCTTTTAATGCAGATTCTTGTTCACAGCCCTGTCTGTTTAAACAAAGTCTCCCCACAGCAGGGCAGCTAAAGGATAGTTTAGTTTCTGATAAAACCTTTCCACAGACTAGTCACAGTAACAGGGGCCCATTTTTAGGGAATTCCATTTGTTGTCTGCCGACTCAATTGTTACTGTAATCTTAACTAGGTTTTTGACCTCCCTGCACTTAATTTTAGTGCAGGATTCACAATGGATGTGTACTGAGGCTGTGCTCAAGTGCCCAGTTAGAAATAAGACCCAGATCTCAAAAGGGCTTTATCCTGGCAAAACAAAGAACTGCATTCTGAACAGTATACTAGAGTCATATTAGGTTATGCAAATGCATATCTGGGCATTCCAGTGAATGCATTTGGTAAATCCTATATTTTAGTATGACATTTAAAATGTCAATATTGATGTTTCTTTTGGCTTGAGTAATGTTTTACATTCTGGAAATCCACACATGTGCAACTCATTAGAGCAACAGCTACTGCATACATGTGAGCAACACTATGTCCAAACTCTAAACTTTGTACTATAGCCAAAAAAACAAACATTTGTTATGCTAATGATTTTACACTGTAGTGTACAGTTTTCAGTTATTTTGCCCAGAGATTCAGGGATGTGCTGCTTTGAAGTATCCAGTTTCTCTTTATGTACAATACCAGCAGAACTGATCTCCAGTCATTGGCACTAGTACAAAACAGTTCAAGATCAAACGTGAAAATGAATCTAATTTACCAAGCAGAAATCCACTCTAGATGCAAAAGGACACACAGGAGAAGACAAAAACACTAGTTAGTCATCGTTAGACAAATTGGCTGCAGTTACAGGACAAATCCAATGGAGAACGTAAGATTGTGAATACAACCCCAGTTCTCTTTCAATTCGAAAATAGCCATCAACTAATGGGTATCGCCGTCAGGTGATAGGATTATGCCGAGCTTAATATAAAAGCTGCCTTTAGGCCTCCGTAGCTCTGACATCAGCGCCCCGCCCCTCGGGTGCTGAATGACTATGCAGAGTGTAGGAAGCTCAGCCTCTTTTGCTTCAGGCCGCAAGGGCTACTGAAGCGACCTCGCTGCTTGATGGCTATTTTCTCTTTCTGAGAATCAGGGTTGCATCCGCAACCTTACGTTCTCTTTCAATTTGAAAATAGCCATCAACTAATGGGTACTGTGTACGAAAGCAGTCGCGAGGGAGACCATGAGGCAGTAGGACAGGATCGGTCTAAATGTAAAAAATATACACGGTACAGCACCTCAGCGTGTGGTTCAAAAGACATATGCACTAACACTGTTCTATGAACAGAGGGTCTTTAACAGTACGATATCATACCAGGATACTCTTACCACATGGGTAAAGCTGGAGAATGTACTCAGAGTACAGCAGTATAATCCAGACTAACACGAAGTGGTCTCTTCCACTGGTGTAATATAGTCCAAGACCGAAGCTCCAAAGAGTGGAGCAGAGGAATCCAGCACATTCATTCTGCAGAACCTCATGAAAGTGTGTGGCATAGCCCAGCTAGCCGCAGCACATATTTCAGACACTGGGACACCTGGAAAGAGGGCCCAGGACGTTGCCATACACCTGGTAGAATGTGCCTTCAATTGCCCCGGAGGGGAAAGGCCAGACCCAGCGTCCTAGAACCATAGCACACAAACAACGGTTCAGTGTGTCTGACACCCCTTGTACGGTCAATATAGCACCTCAACGCCCGCACCGGGCAGAGCATGTGCAACCGTTGGTCCTCCAGAGAAGAGAAGGGACGAGGATGGAATGCCATCAACTCCACAGATTAGTTCATGTGGAACATGGATATTACTTATGCCGAGTTTGGCCGCATGGAGACTCTAGACCCATTTCCAGCGAAGTTACTGCAAGATGGGTGCACTGAAAGTGCATGCAGCTCACTCACCCATTTTGCTGAAGCAATAGCCAGATTGGCTTAAATGGGGCTTTTGTAAGGGCTTCCAGCACCACATCAAGGCATCACAAGGAGGAGGCTAGATGTCCTGGGAGGACTCAGCCTCCTTGCACCCTTAAGAAATTGGGACGACAGGAAATGGTTTCCAGGTGATAACCCATCTATGCACGTGTGACAAGCAGATAGGGCTGCCAGGTACACCTCATCTAATAGTCTCTGGAGAAACTGTAAGATAACTGCCATGGGGCAGGTAACTGGGTCCTGCTCCTGGGCCAGACACCAGTCCTGAAATAACTGCCACTTATACGTGTATTGCGACCTGGTAGAGGGAGCTCTCGCGCTCTGAATAGTGGCAATTACTGCCGATGACAGCCCTAGAGCTGACAGGCGTTCCCGTTCAGGGGCCAGACCCATAGCTGCATCAGCTGGGGATTCAGGTGGCACTGATCGCCCTGGGCCTGAGAGAGGAGAGCTGTCCGCAGGGGGATCTGCCTCAGCTGGCCGTGCAGCAGTTGCACCAGGATCAAAAACCAGGTCCTTCGGGGCCACTGAGGAGCTACCAGAAGCACTGTAGCTTTCTCTACCTTGACCTTCTCTAGAAAGGCGGGGAGCAGTGGTATCGGTGGGAAGGCATACAGGAGACAAGCCGGCCACTCGTGGGCCAGGACGTCGACTACTAAGTAACTGTCAAGGTCTCTCATCGAGAACCAAAGACGGCAGTGCGTAGACTCCCTCGAGGCAAACAGATCCAAGTCTGCTCTGCCGAACCACTCCCAGATGCGTTCCACCGCCCTGTGATGGAGATGCTATTCCGAGGCCAGGGGACCTCCTCTGGAGAGGAGATACGCGGCGTGGTTGAGTCGGCCCGGTAAGTGGACTACTCGAAGAGAAGCCAGCCGGGGCTGCGACCACAGTAACAGCCAAACTGCCATGCGGTGAAGGCTCGGAGATCTCAGGCCACCCTGGCGGTTGATATATACCATGACCGTGGTGTTGTCTGACCGCACCAGCACATGTTTGTTCCGGACAACCAGAAGAAAGTGCTGTAGGGCGAGATCTACTGCCCTTAGTTCAGGACATTGATGTGGGCTGAGGCCCAAGGCCCCATACACACTCCCCGAGTCCCCACACAGTTCAAGACTGCACCCCAGTTGTGGTTGGAGGCGTCTGTGATGATTACTTCCCTCCGGAAGATGGGACCCATGGTTGTCCCCTGACGAAGTTTGGAGAGGATCCTCCACCAGCGCAGGGTTCCCCAGCAGGACTGGGATATCACCAGGCTGAGATGTCTGTCTCGTTACGGGTGATGCGCAAACTAGTTGAACCAGGCCTGGAAAGGTCTTTGGTGGAGAAGGCCCAAAGGAAGGGCCTGCAAGGCAGCAGCCATCAACCCCAGCATGCGCTGACACAGCACCATGCATGCTTACTGTCTCTCTCAACCTGAACAGGGAGAGACAAGACTCTATTGCAGAAACTCTCCAAGTTGTTAATGTGGCCTTCATAGACACAGAGTCTAGGTGGAGGCCCAGAAAATCAGATTGCTGGTTGGCGCGAGGCGGCACTTTTGCAAGTTCATCCTGAGACCAAGCTGCTGGAGGTGGTCTGTGACCAACGCTGTATGTGCCAGGGCTTGCGCCTGTGACTGAGCGCAGACAAGCCAGTCATCTAGATAACTCATCAGTCGAACGCCCTGAAACCGCAGGGTGGCCAGAATGGCATCCATGCACTTGGAAAAGGTGCGAGGAGCAAGGGACAGGCCGAAGGGGAGTACGCAGTACTCGTAGAACCTGCCCTGAAACACGAAGCGAAGGTATTTCCAGTGCCCGGGCCTGATGGGTATGTGAAAGTACGCATCCTTCAAGTTCACGGTGGTAAACCAATCGCCCGGCCGAATGGCCTGGACGACATAGCGGTGCGTGAGCATCTTGAAACGCAACACCCGAAGGTGTTTGTTCAGAAGTCTCTGATCCAAGATAGGGCGGAACCCGACGTCCTTCTTGGGCACTAGGAAGGACTTTGAATAGAAGCCCTCCCTGCAAGAGGAGGGATCTACTTTGTGAATGGCACGCTTCAAGACGAGCACCAGGATTTCGGTGTTGAGAGCTACATGTTGGAGCAGGTCTTTCACTGCAGTTACTATCTATGTTAGTACAAGTAATAAAATATGCAGGCAATAACAATAAGCTCTCAAACTGATGAATAATAATAGTAAGCCAGACAGACTCAGAGTCAGCAAGCTGAAAAGAGCGAGAATGCTCGAATAAGTGACTCAGCCGAGTGATTAAGGGGCAGTGCTAGCCGGCAGGCTCAAAATTCAACCGAGCCCAGTGAATTGCGGTCCGCACTCGGCGAACCTAAATTGGTTTTCAGCGAGATAAACCCGGGGAAGGGGCAGCCGCCAGCTTCCCATGCACAATTAAGGCAACGGAGGGTACAAACACTGAATTTTATTTTTCAATAATCAGAGTGTTGTAGAACAACAAATAGATTACGCTCAATCCTGATCAGCTGCTGAAAGCAAAAGAGGCTGGGCTTCCTACACTCTGCATAGTCATTCAGCACCCGAGGGGCGAGGCACTGATGTCAGAGCTACACAGGCCTAAAAGCAGCTTTTATATTAAACTCAGCATAATCCTATCACCTGATGGTGATACCTATTAGTTGATGGCTATTTTCGAATTGAAAGAGAACCAGAAGAAATGCTCCATCAAAAACCATATGGAGTAAAGGCAACACTGTTTGTCTTCTTTGCTTCGTGAGCTGCAAGATAACTTGTAATTCAATGCCTCCCACTGCTATGGATAGCAGCCAGAGTGCGGTGGCTTGTTTTTCAGAATGCTACAATGGCAAGAACATTTCAGAAGGGATAAAACTGTACAACTGTACAGAACTATAGGGTATAACACTGCGAACATTTAACCCAAATGACAAGATCATCTTTATCAAAATACCACATATCTGCTGCCTGCATTCAAAAACTGATTATGCATTTCACAGCATGTATACTGAATGTGTAAAATTTACTGATGTCTATTGCTTGACAAACTGATAAACCACTGTATGCCAATTCAACTCCCAGCAGGCTGGTACTGTACTGTGCCTGTAGTCTATTAAAAGTAACGAGCTTATTTATACATCTTAACTAAAGTAAATATTTAACAAACAAAAAATGTGCATGTATCATGATTGGTTGTGCAACTGCATTCTTCTACAACAGAGTTTAAGAAAATTGAGAAGGGCAGCGGACAAGAATACATCTAAAAAGCCCAGTCTTTGTATAGAAGTATAAATGATGTACTTTATTGGAGAAGTGATGCTCATTTATTTCCGAGTACTAATTACACAACCCCCTCCCTCGTCCTCCATACACTGTGTGTGAACGATTACTTACTTTGCTTTATTAATCTCTTGTCTGCCACCAAAACATTCTCGGCATCCACAACAATGACCTTCCCATCCCGAGGTCCAACGGCAAAGTTGTCAAAGCTGACATCGAGGAGGTAGAGTGCAAACTCAAAATCGTTGTTGGTAAGCTGCTCTGCAATTTCCATTAATTGCAAGGCCAGGTCTACACGTTTTTCCCAGGGAGAATTATAGAAGCTCCAGAGATCTTCTCCAACATAATTTACTGCCACCATTCTCCCACATGCTCCTAGGTATTTTGCAAAAGGCCAGCCCTCATCTGAAGGAAAACTCTGTAGATAAAACAGAAATACGCAGGATTATTTTCAGTAATTTAATCCAGTTCATAGCAGTATGACAGGATGACAAATGCTCCAATAATTTTACAGTTAGGGAATACAATGTACAGGTTTTTAAAAGGTATGCAATACACCCGCCCCCCCCCAGTGACACAGGTTGCCTACAGTATTACAATTAAATTATACTTGCATGTATTAAAACACAATTAGACTTTATACTGCACCATAAAAAATCTTAACCAATTAAATTGCTTATGGCTACACCAATTTATTTTTTTTTATATATATATATATATATATATATATAATATATATATATATATATATATATATATATATATATATATATATATATATATACACACACACACACACACACACAGTGCCTTGCAAAAATATTCAGACCCCTGACCAATTCTCTCATAATACCGAATTACAAATGGTACATTGAAATTTCGTTCTGTTTGATATTTTATTTTTAAACACTGAAACTCAGAATTAATTATTGTAAGGTGACATTGGTTTTATACAATATTTAAGAAAAACAACAAACCGAAATATCTTGCTTGCATAAGTATTCAACCCCTGTGCTGTCGAAGCTCCCAGTTTGCACCGATGAAAGAAAGTGCCCTAACGAGGACACAATTACCTTACCATTGGCCTCCACCTGTGAAACATTAAAGTTGCTGTAACATTTTCTGGATAAAAACCCCACTGTTGAAGGATCATTGGTAAGGCTGTGAATCTGAAGGAAAATGAAGACCAGAGCATTCTACAGAACTTACAGATAAAGTAATACAAATGCATAGATTAGGGAAAGGGTACAAAATAATATCCAAGTGTTTGGATATCCCAGTGAGCACAGTTGGATCAATAATCAGGAAGTGGAAGCTGCATCACACCACCCAGGCACTGCCAAGAAAAGGACGTCCCTCAAAACTCAGCACTCAAACAAGGAGGAGACTTGTGAGAGAAGCCACAGAGAGGCCAACAATCACTTTGAAGGAGCTACAGAGTTCAGTGGCTGGGAGTGGAGTAATGGTGCACCAGTCAACCATATCAAGAGCTCTGCATAACAGTGTGGCCTGTATGGGAGGGTGGCAAGAAAGAAGCCATTACTCAAAAAGCACCATCTGAAAGCACGTCTGGGGTTTGCCAGAAAGCATGAGAGTGACCCAGCTGCGATGTGGGAAAAGGTTTTGTGGTCAGATGAGACCAAGATATACCTTTTTGGCCAAAACTCAAAGCGCTATGCGTGGCGCAAACCTAACACTGCCCATGCCTCTAGACAACCATCCCTACAGTGAAGTATGGTGGTGGCAGCATCATGCTGTGGGGATGCTTCTCATCAGCAGGGACTGGGCATCTTGTTACACTTGAAGGAAGAACGGATGGAGCAAAATACAGGAAAATACTGCAAGAGAATCTGCTTCAGTCTGCTAAAAAACTGAAGCTTGGGAGGAAATTCACCTTTCAGCAGGACAATGATCCCAAGCACAAGGCCAAAGCAACATTGGAGTGGCTCAAGAACAAAAAGGTGACTGTCCTACAGTGGCACAGTCAAAGTCCTGATCTCAATCCCACTGAGAATCTGTGGCACTATTTGAAAATTGCGGTCCACAAGCGTCGTCCAACCAGCCTGAACAACCTGGAGCAAATCTGCCAAGAAGAACGGGCCAAAAATCACTCCGACACTGTGTGTAAAGCTGGTACATACTTACCCCAAAAGACTTAAAGCTGTTATTGCAGCAAAAAGTGGCTCTACCAAATATTAATGTGTGGGGGTTGAATACTTATGCAAGCAAGCTATTTCAGTTTTTTATTTTTCTTAAATATTTCCCAACATAAAACCAATGTCACCTTACAATAATTGATTTGGAGTTTAAGTGTTTTAAAATAAAATATCGAACAGAACGAAATTTCAATGTACCATTTGTAATTCAGTAATATGAGAGAATTTGTCAGGGGTCTGAATACTTTTGCAAGGCACTGTGTGTGTGTGTGTGTATATATATATATATATATATATATATATATATATATATATATATATATATATATATATATATATATATATATATATATATATATAATATACACACAGAAAGATCTCATTGCCAATTCTTTCAAAAAGCAGACTTCTTTGTTGGACTAATAAGCAGACTGATCCAGTCACATTCATCAAATTATACTGAAATTCCAGAAAGTTTCCAGACAATTTGGTTCATTAATACTACTTTCCGCCTTAACCAAGCCAAAGCAATTACAGATGAAGGGAGAAACTAAAATAAATATTTGAGGGAAACAATCAAACCTTGAAATGGCCTGCCTGTGAATTCAAAGCTTTCAATTTCTTATAGGCATATTGCTGCTTAACTAGTCTGGTCAGGGAAACTTAAGTTTGATCAAAGCAGATATTGCTGCACTTTAACAGTCACTTTTTCAAGCCACAAGAAAACAATTTTCCACTACAAGGCTCAACAAATTGAACAAATCTAATGTTTACTTAAGCATACGGTACTAATATTTACAATTGAGACACCACACAATCAATTTCAGAATACAGCTTAAATTGCCATGATTTATACCACTTATTTAGCATTTATGTTGATGGATTTTTCGTGTATTATTATTTTTAATAGACTTGCTGATTTGTGTATGGGGTCAAAATACTGCTGACATTATTGCTCTTACAAGTAAGCAAGTCATCAAATTCCTCTCTGGTATTCTTAGAGAACTTAAACATGAAAGACTACAAACCCCTGCAACCTGTTTGAACTCACAAATGGCTAGCACTAATGTAGTGTTGATCTGAGGCATTCCAGACAAGAAGACAAGACTAACCACCCATAGTAAAAACCAAACAAAATGCTGTGCTTACAAAGCGTATAAAGACAGCTAGGAAAGCCGGGCACTGTATCAGTACTGTATATGCATTGATCTTAAAATACTCAACATGCATGAGTGAACTTCTCTTTTCTCAAAAGAAGAGTGCAATAAACATCTGCTAAAAGTGGAAATGCCACCTAGTTTCAATATCCTTAATTACAGTGCTGCTAGAATTTTCAGCAGTTTCCAAGAAGTACTGCACATCACATTTGACACTCATTGTAAGCAGCATTTCTCAAAGACTAGCAAGGAATTAATTCAGTGGATGGGTTTCAATCATGTGACCTTTTCATCTTCAAGACCATTCAGCTGACATGACTCCAATAAGGCAGTCGTCTGAGGTTACATGTAGTGAAGGGTACCATTTGATTTTTCCCCGGGGAGTTTCCGTAACACTAAAAATACGAAGTTGGAGTGTGAAATTGTTGATTATTAGCAGCTGAAGTCGCGTCGGCTGGTTTACAAAAAGACAGAAGCGCTCTTCACGGGATGCTTATTAATGAATTATGGCAACAGATTTGTTAACAACAACCCACATATCTTTCTTCTGCTACTTAAAAGGGCCAGCTGTGATCACGGGAATATACACACTGGTTAACCTCAATGATGTATGATAGCAGTTATAAGACTTTGTCTTACTGCAGGTCAGGGCTCACTTTATTCAATTATCAAAACAAAAATTTAAATCTGTACAATATAGCCTTCAAGCTTATCATGCATTTCTGGAATTCAGCAATCGCCTAGTAAGCAACTTCATTGTTTCTCTCTGCCTACCGATATTAAAGATATTAATGAAAAAACAATCTGTCCAGCTGTGACCTTGTTTACCACGATGTCTCTGCCATATGCTCTTCCCATATTGTGACAGGTTAAATGCGGTGCCAGTTACTAAGAACTCAACATGTTTTACACATTTGTGCTGTGCATGACTTTCATTCCAGGACACCACCGACAAACAGAGCATAAATGTTTCTGTAAATAAAAGGCAAGTGAATATTTTGTGAACAAAAACAAAACATCCCCGGGGCCATAATGAAAGAAACATCATACCAGATCAAATGATTTGTGAACATGAAATGGGTATGGCAAATATTCATTCATTGAGACGAGTGCATCAGTCTCAGTTTTGCACATTCCTTGTATACTAACCGTCTCTTCTCTTATTTCTCAAACCTGACCTTTAGTCTTTCTCCATATCCAATGTCATACACCGACTGGAATGTGTTTTAACCACAACAGCCCTGAAAGAATGCTGGGACAGAGCTATTCAAATATTCCAAAGGGAGACTCTAGAAGTGAACTTCCTGGCATAATCCACCACAAACTGTGGCAGACAAGGCAAGCGATTTTTTGAGGGCTTATAGACATTGCAGAAGTGGGGAAAAATGGACAAGATCAACGAGGAAGAGGTTTATTGCTGATATTCTTGAATAGAGAACAACAACTAAGAAACGAGAAAGTGGGTACATTAAATTAACCAAAAAAGAAAAAGGTTTGGAGAGTATCACCGTTTATTTCAAGAAATGAAACATGATCAGTTCGAGGAGGTGCTCGATATGGTGGGACCAAAGCTGCATTAAAAAATTAATTAATTAAAAAAAAATACCAACTGGAGAGAACCCATCAGCCCGAGAGAGAGACACTGGCTGTTTAAGGTAAATCACACAAAAGTTTTTGTAACCTGTACAAAAAAAAAAAAAAGAGACTAATTATTAGAAACATCAAAAAACCTTGCAGTTATACAGTTTGACATTTCATTTTCACAGACTGTGGTAGCTCACTTAATAATCTCATTTCTGGATATAATAATAATTTTTTTTTTTTTTTATATAGTGCCTTTCATAATGGACCACCATCACAAAGTGCTTTACAAGATATGAGACTAGGGTGTGTGAACTATGCATCACCTGCAGAGTCACTTACATCTCACCCGAAAAGACACAGCACAAGGACATTAAGTGACTTGCTCATGGTCACACAATGAGTCAGTGGTTGAGCTGGGATTTGAACCAGTGACCTCCAGGTTACAAGCATGTATCTATAACCACTGGACCACACAGCCTCCTAACAATTACATAATTATGTAATGGTGGGTTCGGGAGAAACACGGAGTGGGAGGGATTGCACAGTAGCTGCTGGAGAAAACCAGGCTTCATAAATGAGCTGCCGTAGTTTTACTTGTGATTTCTTCTGGGGTGGGACCGTTTCAACGGCACAAGCTTGCTGAGCAAAAACCATATGGTATTGCCCAACGGGATCCTCATTATGTTTTCTTTTGTGCCGTTGTGGTGTGCAAGTCGATAGACAGCGCGGTTTCATTTTCTTCTTCTGTCTCTTCAGCAGCTTGATCCTCTGTCAAGTTGGTGAATGTTTTGTATTTTTTTTTTTTTTTTTTTTTTTTTTTTTTTTTTAAATGGCACTTATCATATATACAAACATACAATTAAAACAACAACATCAAGAACACACGTTAAAGGAAAATAATTTGTCCCAACCCCTCACCGCCAAGATAAAAACATAACGACTTTAAAAGAGGCACACTAAAAATTACCACCCCTACACACACACCCTAAACATAAGCTCATGAAAAAAAAGAAAAGTTTGTGTTAATCTTTTATTAAGAGAAAAGGAAGAAAATGTAAATATTTTGTTTGTTAATAACCTTCGTTGTTTATTGCTTAAGCATGTATTAATTGCTGCAATTGTTTTATTATTGTTGTGAGGGAAGGTGCTGTAACCCAGTGGGGTGACCTGCTGCCTGCCACGGTCAGTGTTGGCCAGTCTCCATTATCCTGGTCACGCTGGCCAAGCATCACAGCAGTGGAAGACAAGATAAATAAAATGCACTACCGTTTTTCCAAGACTCAGTCTAGACAATACTTTTTGTGATCATTAACCAATGCAGATACAGAAGCGATCACCTTTTTTTTTTTTTTTTTAATGTGCTAATGGTTTGTTGTACAGTTGGTACATCATTTTACATGCATACAGCCCGTCTATAATATACAGACCAACAAACTATGATGGTGAAAACCAAATCAATTTTAGTGTTTTTTGATCCACTGTGTATCCTTAGACTACACTAACTGCACCCCTTAAGTAACAGTCATTATTTTTTGCCTCTGTCATTGCGATACTAGCCTGAAACACACCTGGCAGCCAATAGTACATAGCAATTTAAGCTTTTGACCGTGTTTTGCTTTCATTTTTAAATTTGAATTTATTTAATCAATTATTATTAAAAAAAAAATCAGACAGATAGTTTCAGAAATGTAAAGTTATTTAGAAGAAAACTTATTTAGAAGTAAACGACCCTAAATACCAAAATCCAGATTCTGTCTCGCGTTCACTAGCTTTATATTTTTAACTTTCAGGATCATACAATTCTGGGCATTTACCCACTTCAACGATCAATTTCTCCATATTTGCTCTGCTCCTTGTCAGAGGATGGGGGAGATGAGCCGACACTGCTTGTTTCTGTGTTCTCATTGGTTGATACAACGCGGCAACCGAAAGGTTAGGTTAACTATAATGGGAAATGAAAAATAAAAATAAAAAAATTTAAAAATCACCCGTGCCACATCACTGGGAACGACCCTTTAGTCTTTACGAACTGAAATACAGTGGTGGGGACTTACAGAATAGTCAAATAGAATGGAGAGAAGGGCAAACACAATGTCATAAAAAGCAGATTGAGAACTTTAAGGTTTTACTTTAATAGCATCCAAAGTAATTATTATGGATTCTGCTACATAACCATAGCACTGATAATATATAGTAGTAATATGAAAGAGACATTAAAATATATCAATTCAGTCTTTACTACATGTAATATTAGTAAGCTTGACTACTGTAGACCCTACTGCAGACTTATTTTTTTTTGTTTGTTTTTTTTCTCCTTTAACTGTATCCCAATAACAGAGCACCAACCATCTGGTTTCTGAGCCCAACCATCAATTTTGTCAACAAACCCTTCCATTAGAAAATAGGTTTTTAAATATTGCATATACACGTATGTTAAAGTATTATCTAACACTAACTAACACTACATTTATGCAGAAACAGGCTTGGATATTTACCTGGCCAAACACTGAAGATGTGTGTATATATAAAAAATGGATTAATGCTCACACCCCAGTTGAATCCAGTCAAAGAACATTCTGCACACATCAAGCAAGAGGCTCCATTAAACTTAATTTGTAAATCTCCTCAATATATTGTCATGTACTGTACCATATATAATCCAGAACTTCTGTGCGTAAATTGCGTCACGAGTCAGCATACTCATGTGCGAAGCACAAAGACTCCTTTAAACACCATAGTAGTGTAAGGGCATGCAGCTGCCTATAGTAAATATTACTGGTTGCTGTCACTTTGAATGCATGCACACTTGTATGGGGGGGGGGGATAAACAGTCTTGAATGCTGGACAACTTTAGAATTTTAGGAGTAAGAGAGAACTACATTTTGTATCAAAGAAGCCTATTTGCACTTATACAGTACTCCAAAGAAATAAATAGACTGTACACCATTATACACAAGGTCTCATCTTTGGAAGTTTTCCAACTCAGTAAACAAATGTCATTAAAAGGTCAAAAGCAATACAAGACAATAAATTCATCCTAAGAGGCTGCTATTCATAAATTAACTATAAAAACCAAGTTGATCATCAGGTCATGCATTTTATAGCACACTCGGGTTTCAAGCTGTTACAATTCCTAACACAAGAACATCTACTGTGCTGTAAACTGAGTTTCAATTTACCTTTTAGACACATCTGTATTTCTGCACTGTGTTAACCTTAGAAACACCTCTGTCTTACTTCAGTATTCATCCCAATATAACTGGACTTCCTGCTCTTTATAATCCAAGGAACACAGTGTGTCCACACAAAAACAAAAAAAAAAACTCTTAAAAGTTCTGCCAGCATGCTAGGTGTCATTACAGCAATTTTGTGGTGGTATTTTGTCAGGTATAATTGAGTTTTGCTTCTCTGAACAGTTGAGTACTAACAAAAGTGTTTAACACAAGGTTAATTAAGGCATGCTCGGTAAATGTCAGCACACTTTCCAAGGCCAAGAAAATGCTGCAAATCTCGCATCCCCAAAATATCCTGGGAATTTAATTTCACAAGGATGTACTTGTTCTGCCAGTATTTACATAAATGTGTTTCCAAGTCACAGATGAATTCCTGCTTCTCACAAATTAGTAAATAGTACTCCATCCGTTATTTTTTCTCCAACTAAAAATTGTAAAGGTAACGAACTCAGACAATGACAGAAAATGTCAATATTAATGTCATTAGCTATATGACTCTCAATCTTCAATTAAACTTAAACAGAAACCTGTACTGCTCTTTGAGAAATAACGGTAATGGTAATAGAGCTGCCATACACAAAGAAAGAAAGAAAGAAAGAAAGAAAGAAAAACCTACCTGAAGAACAAGGGGTTCCGGGTTGAAAGCCAGCGTCATTAACAGCTGCATACGTTCAGTGTCCTTCAAGTTCTTGAGAAGAAAGCTCCCGGAATCTTTCGTTTCTGCATATCTCCTTACTATTCTGTCCAGGAGTCTTTGAGAAGGGCAGTGCACTAGGTCGGACCACCCTTCTACAACCTCAGGAGTCAGCAACCTTACATCCCCATTTAACCGGGAGAACTCTGTCTTGTACATTGCCTGTATGAGGTCACATCGTGGTCGCCCTGTAGCGCGCTTACATATCTTCTGGTCAATATCCGCCAGCTCCTGATTTGAACCCAATCGCTTGAGAACAATCCGTCTGGTACCTTCCCTTGGTTCCCCATACTGTGCAAAATACACATTTTTTACATTAAGAAAGTCCAGGAATCTCAAACGACCCCATGACTCAAATGATATCTGCCCATTCATAAATTTGCGGCACCAACTGTTGCCAAAGCAAGCTGGGCACTTGTTAAGGTTTATAAAGCGACGGTCCATGAGCTCATTTTTCTGGAAGGAGGCAAACAAGTTGTGGGTGTTCATCAACAAGATGACGAACAAGCTTATAACAAACAATAACTTCAGACATCTGTATAGGCGTCCAAACTTGAGAGAAAGGAAGCGCAGCATGGTTTCACAGAACATGTTAAGAGGCTGACTGATGTTCTGCCGGTGGCTCAGTGCTCCGCCATCATGGTCTAATATAGCATCTAATATAGATCTAATATATTCTTCTTGTTCATATTAAGTTCTGACAAAAAGAGGACTCAGGATTCCAGATGTTACTTATGTGCCCCATGTTCTCAAGCCATCAGCAAACCAGTCTTGGGAAAATATTGCAGTAGCCTAGAAAAAAAGAAAATAAGAGAATGAATCTATCTACTTGATACAGTAAAATATTGTCTATTTGTGACACTGTTGCTTTACAGTAAGTCACAGAATATCTCCTTAATTAACCTGGTCCCCAGATATCACTGTCAATTAATACTGTATTTGTATCTAATATGTTTTAAGAAAAATAGTGCTTTGTTGGATGTACTGTAGGCGTACTATTTAAAATAAATTTGTCAAATGTTTTAGAAAACAGGAACAGGTTATAGTTTGAGATTATTTCAACATTAAATTAATCAATCATCATTGTTATCATTCCATCATTTTCTCTGCTCAATCCTACAGCAAAGGGTTGCAGCTACAGAATCAATCTGGCAAAAGACAAGTGAATTACCTGTTTATTACTTACACTTGTGATTTCAGCTAATTTAAATTACATTATGAAATCCTTCATCTATTCTTGGGAGACAGGTCTACAATATGTGCACTACCGTAAATATCTCATTTACAACCTAATTCAATTTTCACCAGAACAGAAATGAAGTTGGTTAACAAGAAGCATGACCATGCAAGAATTAACGACATCAGAATCTAGCATTCCAACCTCTGTACAGCAGTTATCACATGCCAAGTCTTAACATTGACGGTTTCTCTAAATAAAAAAGCCCTGAGCATTTCTTTGCAAGCAGTTAAATTAAAACATTTTTTCAACAGTTTTTACATCTCCCTTTGCATAACAAATAACTAAATTGCTACATTGCTCTACAAAGTTCTCAAAAGCATATGTTTGGTTTGTTTTGGAGAAGCCAATAATTAGAAACTGAATCCTGGAGACACTGCGACATTTCTTCTCTGATTTTAACTGGCAAAATAAGCAACACACACATTTGCAAAGCAAACCCTGAATACAAAGGTTTAAACGGATCACTTAGCTCATCTACATTGTTCAGATATCTTATTACATGCATTCTGAACGATCTATTGTTTCAGCTTTAGATTATTATTTGCCATGCTTATTAAACCGATTGTGGGAGACGCAAACCTGGGAAGAATCTTTGTTGCTTAGGCTTCAGAGCACAGGCATTGCATAGTAAAACATTAAAAGTCTAAGATTGATTTTAAAAAGTGTAAACACCTTCAAAATGGTTAGAGAACGGTGCAGTACATGCACAATAGCTGATAGTTGTAACAAACCCCAAAGCATGACCCAACATCTTGTACTCAACTTTACTAAAATCAATAAAGGAAGTGTCCTTTAATTTGTGTTCCACTGGTTCTAGACACGCTGCAAAACAGATCAAAATTCCATTTATGTTTTTAATAACCGCCTTATAATCATGTCCACCATCCATCACATCATGCAGCTTTGGTTATCAATCATGTATTGGGATCAAAACCAAACCAAAGTCCCTGCTATATTTTAATGTTTATTATTAAGTTCACTTTCAAGAAAGTGCCAAATTCATTTAATCACAGCAAACCTGCCCACTGAAAATCAGTTTATAAAGATACTTAATAATCTAACCACATGCATGGGCCTTGCCCATGAATATTGGCAGAAATCAAGTCACTAAAGCTACTTTACAGTGCACGTGCCAGTATGTAATTCTCAAATTACATACAACCTGTGACGCAAGTACAGCTGGAAGGAGTTACCCATCTGGTTCTTAAGAACTTACAATAAGTGATTCACTTTTCAATCACCTCTGTAGAAATTTATGAGGTTTGTTCAGTCTGTGACCAATAAAATGAAAGATGAATTAACCAAGCCTTTAATATATTTTCTATTGGGCACAGACTAACCATTTACTGAATAAAAATGTGTCTTGTGAAAAATAAATAAGCTAATCATAAAAACCTTGGCTCCCCATACTCCAATACAAACCAAATATACTGAAGATTGCCTATGCAAAGCCGATTTCCTTCCTAATACATATACTCCTGAAAAAAAAATCTATTACACTGAAGTCGTGCTTCCATTGTTCCTTGCTCCAGAGAGCTGTCAGGCAAGATTACATGTCTAGCCTTTCAATTTGAGTTTCAAGAAAAAGTCTCAACTGTAGATGTAAAAACCACATTAGCTAAAAACCTATGGTACATTTACTTTAAAAACAACCCTCTTAAAAAAAATAAATGCAGTTACCTGACCCATCACAACCATAAATACAATTTTTCATTACAATATTTGTCTGAACACTGAAGTACTAACACGCTACTGTTGCCGTTACCATAAAAGATACAGCATGAAAAAGAAGAAATGAATAGCATCATACCAGCATCAGGAGCTGTATATACCTGTAGATTACAATTATTGGAAACCCTAAATTGTCAAGATTATTACTTAAGTACATCAGTGAGTTCTTAATAATCAGAGATTGCCTTGAATCTTACCCTGAAAGAGGGGTACACAATATTAAAAATGAGAATAATAATGGCTCAAAGTATAGAATGGGGGTGGGGTATAAAACCAGCCTGCTAGAAGCATTTCTTTCACATTCATTTGGAGGCACTCCAGTTAAGGAAAAAAATATGTATATATTTGTACTATTTAATAAACAGCATGCGTTTTATTTTAATGCTCAATTGGATTGTAATTAAATTTGCTGTAGTTAATTGCGAGAAATGTGTTGCCAAACAAAACTTTGCAGAATTAAAATTACAGTTTATCAGCTTGTAAAACACATTAAGAAAAATAAATTAAACTGCACAAGCCACCATCTCACCTCTGACAAAGTCATTACTTTCACCTGTTTGTGTCAAGCCAATTTATATTAAGATTCTTTCTTCCCAGGACACTCATGGAAGAAAGACATACATCTCAATCACATTTCCCCAGAGGTAAAGTGTGTTTCATTGAACACTGCGTTCCTTGACCAACAGGTTAAAAAGTGTAGAATATGCATTATAAAAACAAAGAAGGATCTCTCAACTTGGAGTTGATATTAACTTTACCAGATCAGAATGGCTTGAAATAATTTAGTTTTTAATGTCATGCCATTAACCTCTTTTCTTAAGGAAGTCAAAAGATCATCCAAGATGAAAAGGGCTTTTCTAAATGCTGACAAAATAGGCCTGTTGTTTTGCTTAAAACAATGCAACCGTAAAATGTTTACGACTAGAAGTGGGGTTCTAGAACAGAAAGAAATATGGGTGTCATTTGGAAACAATACTGAACAAAGGGCTGAGACAACACCCTCTACCCTTCAATTTCAAATGTGCTCTTAAATGAACCCACCACCCTGGCAGTCAGACATCAGAGGACTATGAAATTGATCACACATGCAATAAAGATGACCAGCTAGCACTGACAACAAGAATTCCCCACCAATGTAAAAAAACATTAACAGCAATGTTGCTTTACTGTGTGGATTATTCTGTAATATATGGATTATAGATTATCTGGTCATTTAAACTCAAATTAGCACAGTTCCAATTGTGTGCAGCAAATTATTTGCAATGGCAGCTATTCCTAGTGTTTAATTTAATAAATGTATCACATGCAAGTATTGCACTAAATATAAAGACACTGCCTTGCATGTACTGATCTCAACAACCTACTTCATATGGAAAGCATTGCTCCTGGTGCAGTTCCCTTCAGTAATGATATATGCTAATAGAGTGTGCTTCATTTTCTACAGTAGGAGAACACATTACCAGTCTTGCATTTGTACCTTGTTAGTCTTATCTGAATATGGTTTTACCAGCAGACACAGTACATAATGTCCTGCATTAACACAATGTTGACCTTGAGCCCCAGTGCTCCAAAACAGTTACCCACCTAATTTGGTAAACATTAGCCAAAAAAAGGCTTCAGACTGGATAACTATGTGCAGGAGAACTGAATGACCCTTTTTCATGCTGGTTGTCTGGCACCAAGCCAACAGCTGCCCATGCTGGTCTGTTTTCAAGCATATATTGAATGCTACAATCTCAATTATTAAAATATAAACATAAATAACGTTACCACTCAAGCAAGCCACGTGTACTATAGTTTGCATTCTAAAGTCAAATTCTTCCTAATGTCCTCCCCGACTACAACTAGTGACATTTTGTTAATCACATATAAAGTACTGTGCAGAGCTAATATATCTCGTAATTCAGGCAACGTTTCTTTTTCTCCCCACTATACAAAGCAAGCTATTGTAAGCACATACAGTAATGTACAATAGTAGTAGTTGTTTAAGTGACCAAGCAACTAAGACAAGGAACGTACCTGACAGACTGAGTTAACTTCAAGTCCTATCAACGTTCTGCCCACTCGATTGTTATGGTTCAATTTTCCAGGTGAATAGCACATTTTCACATCGAAAACGAGCGCCCTCTTTACAATGAAAATCTTCCCCAGTCTGCGCTCGCTCTCTTACAACAAGCAAAACTTGTCAGTTTTTTTACTTGTCACTTCATAGCATTTACATGTTTATAGTAATATTTTAATTTAACTTTTTACAATGCAAATTGATAATAATTATTAACTTGGACATTCTGAAATTTAAAAAAAAAAATTCAAAAAGATAAAATCTAAGTTCTTGCATTATTTATTTATTTATTTATTCCCGGGGGGGGGGGGGGCTTGCTAACTGCTCAGACAGGTCATATCATGCATGGTATCTCGTTTCACCTCAATTCGGTAGCCAAAGTGCATACCACAGAAACAGAAAACAACGCACTGTCGATATTTATCGAGCAGTAACGTCGAATGGTTTTAAAAGCACGCCATACACACAAGCCAACTTATTCAGTTGTACAAACCTGCATTCTACTTTTCTTTACTTCTTATTCCACTCAATCAGGGACTAGTTAGAGTCGTCTTCAGGTCAGCCCTCTGAAATACGAGCTTTTAATGCTCGAAATGCCGCAAACAAAATAGAAGCTTCTTTTATTCTAACAACTTCTGGAAATGTTACTAGGTTAAAAAAAAAAAAAAAGGACTTCCGCATGAAACGTCACCGGTCATCAATAAAACTAACGAACCCCTTTTCAATTAACACCTCAGCTTAACTCTTCCTTCATCAACCCTTCTTGCAAGATAATTTCTCTCCTTCTTTGTTAGACTGTTTTATTATGCTCATTAAAGTTAATCTTGTTTAAAAACAAAAACAAACAACCAGACTGCCGCTTGCTGATTTTCTTCTCTCGCCTGACTCCGATTGCTTCCAAACAAGCATCACAATGGAACCTATCTTGACTTTTTCAACAGTACATGATTAGTCTTTGCGACTGTATTGTGTTTTTTACGTTCGTGGTTGCTTAGGGTTGCCAAGCGATCATTTTACTCGTAGCTAAGGTACAGATGCAACTCCTCCCTCCCTTCGGAAATTGTTTCATCATTGCAAATACGTCACAGGAAAGCTCCTTAACTACAAAGCGCTTTTTAGAATATCGGCGTAAAGAAGATTGTTCCCAAGTCAAATCTGTAAAGATATGTAAGCAATGTGCTCGATCTAGCTAAGTTTAGGTAACTGGCTATTTGTAGCTATCACACACAGATACAGTATGTGTACATCATTATTAATCTCATTATGGTATGATTGGCGAAGTACATTATTTGTAGAAGGGTTTTTTTTGTTTGTTTTTTTTTTAAATTTTATTTTACTGGTATTGACATGCGTAGTCTTCAATCTGATAGACAGATAATCCTTGCCATCTGTTATTATTATTGTTTTTTTCTGTTTTGTTTTTTACTGTATGTACATTAAAACTAATACAAATAACAAAGTGCTGGTAATAAACAGTGTATCCGTACTATAATACCTTTTTACATAAATAAACAGCTGTCTGTACCCTTCCTGTTCATTGCTGAACAGGAATTGCATTGTTGAAAATGTCATTAGTACCGCTAGTGGAAAACAGGGATTCAGGGTTAAGGTGTAATGTAAGCACTTAGTTCCACTTCTGATCACAGAATACACCATGTATAACCTCTTACCTCCTAATAGGGGTGCTAAATAGGGAGGCTAAATCTAGAGAGGCAAAATGGAAACAAAATTACCTGAAATGTATATGCACCATATGCTGTGGAATGGAATTATGGAGTAATGTAATAACCAGACACCAGTAAATTATCCTTTATAATGTAAAATTGTATTTGATTATGGGAAAGTCTATAGGATTGTCTTACCTCTTATGTTAGTGTTCATTAAAATAGTATATAGTAATACTAGATCCAGTCTAAATGTTTTATTTATAGTCTGCTTGCTCTTTGCAGTGGGAAGTTAAACACTTTGGTCAGAAACTGTTGAAATTCCAATAATTACCTTGCAAAAAGTTGTTCATTTTGAAGTCCTGAGGATGCAAACCTTCTTGCTGTATCAAAGCAAATACATGCTTTGCAGGAATATATCCTAGAAAGTCAGAAGTATTTATTTAGAATTTTGATTTTTATTTATTTATTTATTTATTTATTTTTAAATACCAAAAAGCATATTCTGCTTTCCTGACCTGAATTTTGAATGTAGTTTAAAAACAGAAAGGAAAGTAATCTTGTATGATTGCACAATACATAGTTTTAACAAGTTTGCTCATTAAAAAAAAAAAATACTATCACACTTTACAACACAGATTAGATAAAGTTATACATTTTGGACTTGGCTAATAGTTCTAACAATTAATAACACAATGTTGGATCATTTTATCACTATCAAAATTTTTAGTTTAGCCAAAACTAAAATGAAGTGGATAAAGTCTGAAATCAACCATTTTTAAAGTTTAGATAGACTTTATATAAGAAGCATTGTTAAACTTAGATAGTTTTAGCACTAGCCACTTTTCAACTAGCAGAAATGTCTATATACAGTATTCTGTTTGCAGTATACTCTACTGTGGGGGTAAAGCTTTCAGTATTAATACTGAAAAAATAAAATAAATTATAATCTTGATCTTGATTCCTAGAACCCTATGTGAACTTTACGTGTTTGTGTGAGATTTAACACATACTGCATTCAATGCATAAAGAAGAACCAGCTGTTGCTTTTATCAAGCCCACATACTTACTCTACAAAGAAAACATGCAATTCAATGCATAGATGGAGTTAGTGATAATCCCTAACAGATGTGTGCACGCAAACTAAGGTACAGAGTCTGCATTTACATCAAGAGTGCAGAATACAAACCACAGAGTGGCAGGGGAATGACCTTATAGTTCTAGGTTAAAATACTTTCAACTGTAATTCCAGTGAAGTGTTTAGTACTGTAATACCAGTGTGTGTGTGTCTGTGTGTAGTTTAATTGGTAAAATTGGCTTTTATTTTATTTTAAATGACCATTAAAATAAAATCGTAATGATGTGTTTTTTTGTTTTTACTGATGGTCTACTGGTAAATTCAAACTGGGAGCAAATCACATAACAATTTTGAGTATAATAAAGGTGCCATGAAGAATGATTGCACTATATATCTAGCTTTGTAGATCAGAACATCCATCATAAGACTTTTTAGTGACCTTGTGAATTGCTTGACTACAATGATTTATATTTTAAAGTATTTCCTTTGGCAAAAAAAAAATGAATTTGTATATTTGCTAGAACAGAATAGTCAACTTTATCCTGGAGAAAACTAAACAAGTAACTATGTTTATTTATTTAAATTAAAATCTAATCTACATTTTCATACTAAGGGATGCCCTGTTAAACTCATTCTGTGCCTAATTGAATATTCACTGCAGTCCAGAACTCATGCTAACAACTGGTTTTCACATGAATTATCATAACAGTGAAAAAATATACAAATAACTTTACATGCAAGTTTTCGCTGATGGCAGTATATTAAAAAATGAACATGACTATGTATTAACTTAATTGGCTGAAAATAGCCACAGGTTAATGAATGAGCCATATTGAAGAATGTAACTTTATTTACAGTTCTGTAGAAAACCCATCACAAATACAGAAGCAGCTGTTTTGTTTATCTTTTAAACAGATTTTGTCCTCACTTATTTACAAAACTTTGTGGAAAAAAATCTCAAACACTGCGTATTGTTTATGTAAGTCTACAGCTGCTAATCTAATTGTGTGGAAAACTGACAGATGCTGCAGCCACACATTCATCTTGCAATATTATCTCTTGTTGTGCGTGTGTTTTTTTTTTTTTTTTTTTTTTTTTTCAGATACATTAAGGCATGAAGCCTATGCTAGCTTGAAAAGAATAGCTGCTCTCACATGCTAAGGATATGTGTGTAAAATATTCTATACATTATGTATTTTATCCCAGATATAATTCGTTTTCAGATTCTGTATGCCCCCAGATTATGACACTTTCAATGTCCTCAGCAGGTTTCATTAAAATTGGATAAGTGGTTCCCTAGATAAATGCAAAACTAAAATGTAAACTACGGACAGTTGAACAGACAGACAGATGCTGTTTACCAACAGAAACCAATACTCTTGTGCTAAACAATATCCAAAGCAATTCTTATGACAATTTGGCAATCATTTTTCTATATATAGGAAACATATGTGCCATACCTACATACATATATACTGTACATTCCTAGCAAATGTAATACAGTATTTAAGTAAAAACTTAAAAAATTATGTCAAAACACTTCCTTGATTAATAAGTCTAAGCATGAAACAAAGAACAAATGTTATTTACATGTATGTGGTGACCCCTAGTGGAGATCCACAGATCAGGCGAACCATCCTATTTCTTTATCCGAGTCATCCTCAGAGTTTGCTTCACCTGTTTCTTATATAAATGAAAACACTCACTTCCTCACATGGGAAACTTTGAGGTTTTGGAAAACAAGCATTTGACTTGGTATGTTATATTGTATCTGTAATTTATTTGCACAAGAAACGCCAACTGCTAGAGGTAAAAAAAAAAAAAAAAAAAAAAGAGATTACAAAATAAATATGTTATGCTTGGCTTCTTATCAACATTTCTGATTTCATGGCTGAACATCTAGGGAATGCATTTGTGAGAAAATGCATCTTGTTTGTTGCTTTTTTTAGTTTGGACTGTATATTATTATGACCACTGACTTGGATTGATTGGTAATCACAGGTCTCCCCATTAGCTTGGGCTCTTTGTATGGTGGCTGGTCTGTTTCAGTGCAGAACTTTGCTGTAAGTCAAGAGCTCTAGGGTCTATTCCATTGTTCTTAACAGTAGTGGATCTGCCACTGTTTAGATGATTCAAATCGGTCTACAAAAGGTTCTACAAAATCTAATGTAACAGTGCAAGTGATTCTCGTTTGTGTATTTCTGCCTGTAAACGTGGTGCAAAACATATTTTAATTGTATCAGTGACAACTTTATTTACTCTAGCGCTGTCACTGTTTATTTAGACAAAATGAAAAGTCCTTTGTGTGTTATTTTTCCTAAAGCCTCATTTAAACAACATCATCTTGTGGGCACTTTTATTTAAACAAAACAAAAATAAATAAACAAAACAACACCTAACTCCCACATGAAGTGCTAAACAATACTTTTGTTCAAGTGTCTAACTATAATCAGATGGCTAAGTAATTTACCAATTAAAAACTCTGTTTGTTACACACTAATACATGCACAAAAATGTTTCACACCGTACCTTTTTCTTTCACTGAAAGTAAATACCAATACAAAAAATTAAAAAACAGTTACGTTTCTAATGAAGACTAAACTGCCCTGTCCTCTTTATATACCTGCCTAATATTAGAGCCTGGCTCCCTCCCTTGGCATTCAGGGGGAAGTAGTCCCTTAGCCCCTCTAGGAGTACATTTTTCTCTCCTCCTCACCCTTGTGTGCAGCACAATTACCATTCCAAGGCCTCTTCACCTTCCAGCTTTAAAATTCTACGACCCTTCCTCAAGTCCCACTCTGTCCACTTTCACCCTTTGTTGTGGGTGAGCTTGAGGGCAGGTCAATCCATTTTCTGGTGCCCCCGGGAAGGAACCAAGAATCAGCGACAAGGGACCCAAACAGGGTAGCAAGGGAAGACATGTGAGCCAGTTCCAGTTGCAGCCATACATGCCCAAGCCATAACACTACCTCCACCATGTTTCACAGATGAGGTGGTATACTTTGGATCATGGGCAGTTCCTTTTTTTCTCCACACTTTCCTCTTTACATCACTCTGGTACAGGTTAATCTTCATCTCATCTATCCATAAGACTTTGTTCCAGAACTCTACAGGCTCTTTTAGGTATTGTAACAGGGAGAGATCTGTGTTGACTCTGCTGGCATGTTCACGGGCTGCAGGAAGAGGGCAGCAGTCGTCCAACAACCGCCTGTGAGTCATGGCAGTGACACGGGGAGGTGGGAAAGTGGGTGTGTAGACTTTCCCCCTCTCTGAATGGCTGAGAGGCGCATCTTGGGAGATTGTTAGCCCTATAAATTAACGCTCCGTTGTTTCCTCAGGTCTGCCTACTTAGACGCAATGAGAGTGCGGAAGCACTGATCCAGGACCGGGAATCAGGCGAAACAAAGAGTTTCATAGCGAGACAGAGAAAGCGGGGAACCCTTGGGCAGACCCCGGCGTATTGTGACAGAACAGGCTAGTTAGCCTACAGAGTAGGATGGTGATCCGGGTTGTGCGGGTAGCGACGACCGGGATAATGCTGCCGAGTGCAGCACCTTTTATTTGTAGTTTTATTACTGTTTTATTTTCCCTTGTTCTTTTCGCCTTCTGTTTTCATTATTATTTCTTTGAGCACCTTCGAGTGCACTTGCTGTTCACGTACCAGCTGTGGTATTTCCGTGGTGCTGTCTATCATCATTGATAGGCAGCCCACGGTGAACAGTGCCCTCTGCCGGAAAAAGCAAGAACTGTTTGAAAATAAAACTGGGCACCTGTGTGGTGTTTTCAAGTACACCTGTCTGTCTCCTAGTCAGTGAATTACCCACACCCCTTCCACACGTGGTGTCAGAAGTGGGATTCACTGGCATTGCCCCAAGCAGTGCGTCCACGGAAGGAGCAGATGAGCCATGGATGCCATGCAGTTTGCTGCGATGACGGACCTCCTGCGCCAGACGCTCACCGCAGCAGTGCAGGGGGCGGCTAGACCCACAGCTCCAGACCCCCAGTCACAACTCCCCACAAAAATGACTGCCAAGGATCAACCTGACGCCTATTTAGAGGTGTTTGAGGCCATGGCGACCTCGGCCGGGTGGGATCCAGCCCAGTGGGCTAGTTACCTGCTTCCTCAGCTCACGGGGGAGGCGCAAGCATAAGCTAGAACGCTGTCCCCGGATCGGATGATGGATTACCCCACGCTGAAAACCGTCATCCTTAATCGCGTGGGGGCCACACCGGAGGGGTATCGGAAGAAATTCCGAGAGGAGCAGTTTGCGGTAGGGGAGCACCCACGAGCCATCGCCCACCGTCTGAAGGATTACGCTCTGGGTTGGTTGAACCCGGAGCTGAACACCAAAGCCAGGGTGGTGGAGATGATCGTGGTGGAGCGCTTCCTGGAATGTCTAGCCCCGGAACCTCGGCTGTGGGTCCAGCGGCAGGCACCAGACACGCTGGACTGGGCGGTCCAACGCCCGCAAAACTGCCCGGGAGGAGTGCGGCTCCTGGATCGTCCCCTCAACTGGCCCCGGAAAGGGCGAAGGGACTGGGGGGAAGGGGTAGTCCAGGATTTGGTCGGGGGATATCGGCGGGAGCTCCCGGCCCGGGTACTGGGGCATGGTGGGGATACCCACGGGCTGCTGCAGTGTCGGACCGGGGTCTCGCGCGGACGCCTTATCGGCGAGCCCCTTTTATGGCTCCAGTGTTTTCCCCTCTTTCCAAAACTTCGGGGAGAGAAACCAGCCCACCGAGGTGTTGGACGTGCATGGAGGTGGGCCACCTCTCCCGGGACTGCCCCGTGATGGAGTGTGACCTCAGCCGACCAGGTAGGCGCGTTCAATTACCTCAGTCACTTCAGCACACGGGTTTTGTTATTCCTGTGACAGTGGATGGTACAAAAACCCAGGCTCTCCTGGACTCAGGGTGTAGTCAGTCTCTGGTACAGGAGAGCCTAATCTCACCGGGGCATAAACGCATATTGGGACGGGTGCATATTAAATGTATTCATGGAGATGTCCGATCTTATCCCAAGATCAATGTGTGTATGACTACTGGCCAGCAGGTGACGCAGGTGCAGGTAGGATTATGTCCTCGATTGCCGGTACCAGTAGTTCTGGGACAGGACTGTGAGCAGTTTAAAGATTGGTTGGCTGCTCTGACAGCCCCGTCTTCTTTATTGGCTAAGAAAGAGGAAGTAATTGGAGAGATTTTTCCCTTTCGCGATCCAGAGTGGTTTTGCCATAGATTTAAACCCCGTAAAACTAAACGGGAGCGCCGGATCACTAAGAATGAGGGCTGGCAATGGAGGGAGTCGGAGAAGTTTCAGGTGGGGGCGGTTGGTGAAGAGTCTGGGGGAGAGGTCGCGGAGCCAGCGCAGGGGTCTGGCTCGGCTGCCTCTGCTCGGGACTGACCTGACCCCGAGTTGGAAGCCATGGGAGCTGATTTCATAGCTCACTCCCGTGACTTCCAACTTGAGCAAGGGCGTGACGACGTGCTAGGCAGGCTCTTTGACCAAGCAGCGGTGGTTAATGGTCGGGTGGTAGAGCCCAGACGCGCCGCCACGTACCCCTACTTTGAAATTGATCGAGACCTACTGTACCGTGTTGATAAATTACCCCAGACCGGTGAAGTGCGTCATCAGTTGTTCAGTCCTCAGCCCTTTAAGGAGGATTTGTTGCAGCTGGCTCACGCTATTCCCCTGTCTGGTCATTTGGGAAGGGATAAAACTAAAGCAAGGCTTGTGTCACGATTCTTCTGGCTGGGGCTGGATGGCGATGTTAAGCGGTTTTGTGAGCGTTGTGGGGAATGTCAGAAGGCCAGCCCTAGAGCCATTCCACGAGCCCCACTGGTGCCTTTGCCCCTAGTGGAAGCTCTGTTTGAGCGTATTGGGATGGACATAGTTGGGCCACTAGAAAGGAGTGCGGCAGGATACACCCGCCTACTTGTCAGGCAATTCCCCTCCGATCTATGTCCGCTAAGTCTGTTGCCAACGAGCTTGTGAAGGTTTTCTCCTGGGTGGGGATTCCCAAGGAGATACTAACCGATCAAGGCACCAATTTTATGTCCCGGCTAATCCGCGGAACTTGTAAGCTTTTGGGAATTAAGACCATTAGGACCTCGGTGTTTCATCCTCAGACCGATGGTTTGGTGGAACGCTTTAATAAGACCCTTAAGAACATGTTGCGCAGATTTATTCGTAGTGATGTGCGTTACTGGGACCAGCTGATTCCTCCCCTTCTCTTTGCGATCAGGGAGGTTCCCCAGGCTTCTACGGGGTTTTCACCATTCGAGCTGTTGTATGGGCGGAGACCCTGGGGCGTGCTCGACCTGGTCAGAGAGATGTGGGAGGAGCAGCAGGACAATTCGACCAATACAGTCCGGTATGTGTTGGACCTGCGCAAACGTCTTGAGTCTTTTGGGAAATGGGCGCATGACAATTTGCAGCAGGCGCAGCACAGACAGGAGACACAGTATAACCGAGGAGCCCGGTTGCGCACATTTCAGCCGGGGGATAAGGTACTTCTGTTATTACCCAGTTCTGAGTCGAAACTCTTGGCTAAGTGGCAAGGACCCTTTGAGGTTACACGCCAGGTTGGGAAGGTGGGCTATGAAATCTGCCAGCCGGAGCGACGGACAGAGAAACACATTTACCATATCAATCTCTTAAAGCCTTGGTTACAACCAGAGGCATTGTTAGTGGCGCATGCAGATGACGTCACAGACCTGGGACCTGATCTTTCTGTGTTGGCAAGAAAAGGATCGGTACAGATTGCTGAGAATCTGACACCAACGCAGAAATGTCAGGCTCACGGTCTGGTGGCGGAGTTTCCTGACGTGTTCTCTTCAGTCCCGGGGCAGACTCAAGTAGCCCATCGTCAAATTGATATTGAGCCGGGGTGCGCTAGTTCGCCAGAGGCCGTACCGTATACCTGAGCGTAAAAGACAGGTAATAAAAGCGGAAAATTGATGAAATGCTGAGACTGGGAGTAATAGAAGAGTCCCAAAGTGACTGGAACAGTCCGGTCGTGTTAGTCGATAAGCCAGACGGGTCAACTCGATTTTGCATTGATTTCAGACGAATCAATGAGAAATCGAAATTTGACGCTTATCCAATGCCCCGAGTAGATGAGTTGCTGGAGCGTCTAGGCACGGCTCATTTTATGACGACACTGGATTTAACGAAGGGGTACTGGCAGATACCCCTGACCCCGGAATCTAGAGAGAGGACGGCGTTTTCGACTCCCTTCGGGTTGTACCAATTCAGGACCATGCCCTTTGGGTTGCACGGAGCACCCGCCACTTTCCAGCGGATGATGGATCGCATCTTGCGGCCCCATCAGCAGTACGCCGCTGCTTACATAGATGACGTGGTTATCCACAGTGAGGATTGGCCGAGTCATCTGTGTAAGGTAGCGGCGGTGCTGCAATCCTTGCGGGAGGCGGGGCTCACTGCTAACCCAAAGAAGTGTGCCATTGGGAAGAGTGAGTCGGAGTATTTGGGGTATCGAGTAGGGGGCGGCCAGATCAGACCGCTAGTTGCTAAGGTGAAAGCCTTGGCTGACTGGCCGGTTCCTACAACCAAAACCCAGGTGCGCTCTTTCTTGGGACTAGCGGGCTATTATAGAAAGTTCATCCCGAGTTTCGCTACGCTCGCTGCTCCCTTGACAGACCTCACCCGGAAGGCTGCCCCAGATACGGTTCAGTGGACGGAGTCGTGCCAGAGGGCCTTTCTCGCCTTGAAGCGGAGGCTGTGTAGTAAGCCAGTACTATGCAGCCCGGATTTTGGTAAGAGGTTCACCCTGCAGACGGATGCGTCAGAGACAGGTCTCGGGGCAGTGTTGTCGCAGGAGGTTCGGGGAAGCGAGCACCCAGTCCTGTATATCAGCAGGAAGCTCCTTCCCCGCGAGAAAAATTATAGCACCATCGAGAAGGAGTGTCTCGCAGTAAAATGGGCAGTCGAGTCACTCCGGTACTACCTCCTGGGGCGACACTTCACCCTGGTTACAGATCATGCCCCCTTAGCATGGCTTCACCGGATGAAAGATAGCAACGCCAGAATCACACGGTGGTACTTGGCCTTGCAGCCCTATGCCTTCAGGGTAGTCCACCGAGCAGGAAAGCTGCATTAAAACGCAGACTTTTTCTCTCGGGAAGGCATGGGGGTGTAAGATTTTCGAATGAACCGGTGGTGTCATTCTGAGGGGAAGGATATGTAACAGGGAGAGATCTGTGCTGACTCTGCTGGCATGTTCACGGGCTGCAGGAAGAGGGCGGCAGTCGTCCAACAACCGCCTGTGAGTCATGGCAGTGACACGGGGAGGTGGGAAAGTGGGTGTGTAGACTTTCCCCCTCTCTGAATGGCTGAGAGGCGCATCTTGGGAGATTGTTAGCCCTATAAATTAACGCTCCGTTGTTTCCTCAGGTCTGCCCACTTAGACGCAATGAGAGTGCGGAAGCACTGATCCAGGACCGGGAATCAGGCGAAACAAAGAGTTTCATAGCGAGACAGAGAGAGCGGGGAACCCTTGGGCAGACCCCGGCGTATTGTGACAGAACAGGCTAGTTAGCCTACAGAGTAGGACGGTGATCCGGGTCGTGCGGGTAGCGATGACCGGGATAACGCTGCCGAGTGCAGCACCTTTTATTTGTAGTTTTATTACTGTTTTATTTTCCCTTGTTCTTTTCACCTTCTGTTTTCATTATTATTTCTTTGAGCACCTGCGAGTGCACTTGCTATTCACGTACCAGCTGTGGTATTTCCGTGGTGCTGTCTATCATCGTTGATAGGCAGCCCACGGTCAACAGTGCCCTCTGCCGGAAAAAGCAAGAACTGTTTGAAAATAAAACTGGGCACCTGTGTGGTGTTTTCAAGTACACCTGTCTGTCTCCTAGTCAGTGAATTACCCACACCCCTTCCACAGCACTTTTTAGCAAACTGTAACCTGGCCGTTCTGTTCTTGAGGCTTACTAGTGGTTTGCATCTTGTGGTGTACCCTCTGAAGTTCTGCGTATGGTAGTCTTTGACACATCTATGACCTACCTCCTGGAGATTGTTCCTGATCAGTTGGACTGTTGTTAGGGGGTTTTCTTCACTAGTGAAAGTACTCTATGGTCATCCACTATAGTGGTCTTCCTTGGTCTACCAGGTTGTTTGCCACTGCTGAGTTCACCAGTGCTTTTTTTCTTCTTAATAATGTACCAAACAGTTGATTTTGGCACGCCTAATGTTTTGGCTATGTCTCTGATCGATTTACAGTGGCTTGCGAAAGTATTGACCCCCCTTGGCATTTTTCCTATTTTGTTGCCTTACAACCTGGAATTAAAATTGATTTTCTGGGGGTTTGTATCATTTGATTTACACAACATGCCTACCACTTTGAAGATGCAAAATATTTTTTATTGTGAAACAAACAAGAAATAAGACAAAAAAACTGAAAACTTGAGCGTGCGTAACTATTCACCCCCCCCCCAAAGTCAATACTTTGTGGAGCCACCTTTTGCAGCAATTATAGCTGCAAGTCTCTTGGGGTATGTATCTATAAACTTGGTACATCTAGCTACTGGGATTTTTGCCCATTCTGCAAGGCAAAACTGCTCCTGCTCCTTCAAGTTGGATGGGTTCCGTTGGTGTACAGCAATCTTTAAGTCATACCACAGATTCTCAATTGGATTGAGGTCTGTGCTTTGACTAGGCCATTCCAAGACATTTATATGTTTCCCCTAAAACCACTCCAGTGTTGCTTTAGCAGTATGCTTAGGGTCATTGTCCTGCTGGAAGGTGAACCTCCGTTCCAGTCTCAAATCTCTGGAAGACTGAAACAGGTTTCCCTCAAGAATTTCCCTGTATTTAGCGCCATCCATCATTCCTTCAATTCTGACCAGTTTCCCAGTCCCTGCCGATGAAAAACATCCCCACAGCATGATGCTGCCACCACCATGCTTCACTGTGGGGATGGTGTTCTCGGGGTGATGAAAGGTGTTGGGTTTGCGCCAGACATAGCGTATTCCTTGATGGCCAAAAAGCTCAATTTTAATCTCATCCGACCAGAGTACCTTCTTCCATATGTTTGGGGAGTCTCCCACATGCCTTTTGGCGAACACCAAACGTGTTTGCTTATTTTTTTCTTTAAGCAATGGCTTTTTTTTCTGGCCACTCTTCCGTAAAGCCTAGCTCTGTGGAGTGTACGGCTTAAAGTGGTCCTATGGACAGATACTCCATTCTCCGCTGTAGAGCTTTGCAGCTCCTTCAGGGTTATCTTTGGTCTCTTTGTTGCCTCTCTGATTAATGCCCTCCTTGCCTGGTCCGTGAGTTTTGGTGGGCGGCCCTCTCTTGCCAGGTTTGATGTGGTGCCATATTCTTTCCTTTTTTTAATAATGGCTTTACTGGTGCTCCATGGGATGTTCAAAGTTTTGGATATTTTTTTATAACCCAACCCTGATCTGTACTTCTTCACAACTTTGCCCCTGACCTGTTTGTATAGCTCCTTGGTCTTCATGGTGCCGCTTGCTTGGTGGTGCCCCTTGCTTAGTGGTGTTGCAGACTCTGGGGCCTTTCAGAACAGGTGTATATATACTGAGATCATGTGACAGATCATGTGACACTTAGATTGCACACAGGTGGATTTTATTAACTAATTATGTGACTTCTGAAGGTAATTGGTTGCACCAGATCTTATTTAGAGGCTTAATAGCAAAGGGGGTGAATACATATGCACGCACCACTTTTCCGTTATATATTTTATTAGAATTATTTTAAACAAGTTATTTTCTTCATTTCACTGCACCAATTTGGACTATTTTGTGTATGTCCATTACATGAAATCCAAATAAAAATCAATTTTAATTCCAGGTGGTAAAGCAACAAAATAGGAAAAATGCCAAGGGAGGTCGATACTTTCGCAAGCCACTGTATTCAGATTTTTCTGCCTCATGATGGCAAGCTTTACTTGCATTGACACTTCTTTGGTCCTCATGTTGTCAGACACCAGCAACACACTCCAAAGGCAAATGCAAAGCCTAGACTCAAGACTAGAAATTGACAGCTCACTTGTGCATGCGCTAACGATGCAAACAAATACACCTGCCTAATAAGAAACAGCTGTAAAACCAATTGTCCAAATACTTTTGGTACACTAAAATGGGGGTACTATGTACAAAACGTGTTGTGATTTATAAACGGTTCATCCGATATGGATGAAAATACCTTCAAATTAAAGCTGACAGTCTGCACTTTAACATTTAGTATCATTTCCAATCCAAAGTGCTGGAATACAGAGTCAAAACAACAAAAAATGTGTCACTGTCCAAATATTTTGGAGTTCACTGTGTGTGTGTGTGTGTGTGTGTGTGTGTGTGTGTGTGTGTGTGTGTGTGTGTGTGTGTGTGTATATATAATTAAGTAACCTAAATAAAGTACCTGAATATTTAGAAGTCCTTCAGAAACATCAGCTGCTTGGGTATGAGACACAGAGTACCTCCTGCTAGCTACGTTAATGTATTTCAGTGCACACAATTTAGTTCCTAGTGGAAAGTCTACAATACAAAACCCTCCGGCACAGCTGACACTAATTGGCACTGAGTCAGCAATATGAACCCAGAGGAGAGTGGAGGATATGAACCGGCCAAAGAAAGAGAAAAATAACTCCTTTTTGGGGGGATGCATGCACTGCCATTGTTTTTTGAACATGCTCAAATGTTAACTTTCCATTGCTGTCTTATTCATACTTCAATGAGCATGACAGAAAGCAACATATTTTATAGAAGAATGTAATTTATTTTAAGCGGTTGACTCAGAAAGTGGAAGGAACAACAAATCATGGTACCCCAAGTACTAAAGACTAAAATGACAAATCAGATACAGCTGGTGATTTTTAGAAAAAGGGCAACACACAATTTACATTAAACATTTAATTTTTTTGTAAAAAGCCACATATTCAAATACACTTTACAATTTTAAATGTCTCTTCACCACTTGTCAGATGTACTGCAGTCCTACATAAAGTAAAAAACGTCAGACCCAGATCTCGCTGATGCAAACCATCTGACATCAGACCCAATTCACAAAGCTATTTTAAGGAATGTTTTGTTAAGCCCCTGTTAATAATTCAATAAACACATTTTACCTGTTTAAAATAGGTTTTATTAGTTTATTCTCATTTTTCAAAGCACTGATTAACCTAAGAGTGTTTCCAAACAATCTTTTTAAGAGTCCATAGTAAAAGAGAATTAAAACAAAGAGAGTCCATTTGGGGTCTATTTAGAAAGCTTTAAAGAATATTTAAAGATTTTTTTTTCAAACTGTGATATATAACTGTTTTGGACAATTTTTGGTTTCTTTAACAACAGTAAAGAACAATTGAATAAATATTAAACTTTATGTTATTTGTAAAAATGGACCATTCTTAAAATATCACATGAGTTAAAGCCTTGTTTAATACAGCCCATTCATTATCTCAATACTTTTTCACCAGGACTAACACATGCATTGCTAAACGTAACAAACCAACACAAATAATCTACAGACTGAATATACCATCTCCTGTACATACATCGACCATTCCCTGCCGCTACATGAGTGTTCATCCTTACTTTTAGAAAATCACTGAGTTTGTAAAATAAGCATGTGTCTTCTGTTTTCTGACTAGTGCACTAGCTCTTTGGGAAAGATTCATGGTTGACCCATACAACCTTTCTATTGCTGCTTTAACAGCAGAATGCACACAGCATGATACAGAGCATCTACTGATTACCAGAACATACCCTAACAGCTATGAAACTTCCAGCAGCCTCAGGCAACAATAACTACAATGCTTTGGAACGTTGCCATATGTATACTTGTTTGAAGTGAGTGTGACAAATAATAAACTTGTTCAATTCTGTTTAACGTTTTTAAATCCCTTTCCTACCTCACATTGGCTTATCTTTGGTACTTCATACTCTCTGCTATGCCTTGTGTCAGACTTTAGACTTGTCAGACTAAAAAGAATACATGCACAAATCACCTTCGTTGTCAATTTCATGAACTTTCCTTGTAAATCGAGTGCATGGGGAATGGGAGGCATCTAATTCTACATGGAGGCATGGAAAATGTTTTTTTTTACATTTCTACATGAGTAGAGGCATAATTTAGATGTCTTCTTGCTGTGCCCATTACAACAGTGACTTTGTAAACACTTTGTTTGAGCAATAGCTAATCTGTTGCACTAAGAACTCCGCAAGAACATGCCATGGACAGCAAGGTTATTTTAATATAGTTCTTAAATGTTTGCATTTAAACATAAATTTTAAATCTAATATGTGTTATTAAAACAAAAAAACAGTGATTTAAATTAAACTTTAACACCCAATTTAGTTTTATCATCTTTAAACAGTGAATGTTGCCGTCAGTTGTCATACAAATCAGGATGTGTTGCTGAGCAGATAGCTAATGTTTTCATTAGTGCAATTAAATACCAAGGGGTTCATTATTTAGAAACAAATGTTTATAGAGTAGATACATCTATAAAGTGTGTAAAACTGTGACTCTGACTTTGGTCCTCACTAAAGATTTGTGGAGGGCCCCGTTAGAAAGACTGCTGGGAGCATGTGTTACTTTAATCAGCTGTACATTTAAAATGAAATTTATTTTTATTCAGTAGTCATACAAGTTTCGGGTTTGGTACAAAAAGTGCTGCTGCTCAGGCAAACTCTGGGGATTTTCAAAATAGAAGTGCAAAGTTTACCTGGAGATGTCAGTTGTGGTCTGCAGGCCATTGATTATCACTGGTCTAATGTCAGGAAATGTCAATATGGGTGACACTCATTGAGCACTGAGTTCTGGGAACAGCAGACCAGGGTTCAAATGAAAGAAGTAAATGGAAGAAACTCAAATATAGATTTGCAGAGGCTGGATTAAAAAAAATAGAAACACCTGCGAGGTCCGATCATGTTTTGTGTAAATAAGCTCACTTGACTGATAAATATGTTAAGTAGGACACTCCAGAGTAAGACTAATTAAAAAAAAAAGGAAAAAGCTGCATCTCCCTGCAAATCATTTTCAACCACAGTGTGAAACAGCAACTAAATTACAATCCAATAATATAATATATGAACATAATTTAGATATTTTATTTAACATCATGTAATCAGAGAAATAATGATATTACAACGGTCTGCCAGAAGCCATAGTATAATATGTCATGTTTGATTTCTAAATGTTACAGTTTCAATTGTTATCAGTAAATGGAACCCTACTAAATGGTACGTAATTCATTATGTTAACGTAACATTATTCAGCAGGTTTCATGCGACTTTATGAAGCAAAATTAGCTAATGCAGTAAGGTGATGCAAAACTTTTGCTCATAGCGGTATGGTGTTCCTAAACTGAACTGAGATATCATGCAGCCCAGAGTGGGGCATGGGAGAAACGACATTTATGTATGTTTTCTTTTTATATATAATAACAAAATGCAACTATAAAATACATTCATCTTTTTACAAATGTTACTTGTGTTACTTTTGACCCACAGTTGTCCACGATATATGATTCTTACAAAATGAGCTCAAAAATTAAGTTGGGTTAACACCTTATTTTTTTAAATAATTTTTAGGCCAACATTAGTGGTTTAGCACCATTTTTCTAAATATATTTTCTTATTAGGGTTAATAATGGGCACTGTTTTACAATATGGAACCTCACCTTCACGATCTAAAAGTACTCTGATATATAGCTGCGGGAACCTCCAGACCTCTCCTGCAACGCTGACTAACCTGTCAGATCACGTGTTTGAGTATCAGTACACAGGAGAGGTCCCCAACAACAATGTCAAAGCTCATCTGGGAAATTAAATGCTCCAAAAGGTAGGATGTTCACAGTAGGTTGTTAAGATGCACTAACATAGTTATTGCATATTATTTTTCTTTTTATAATATACTTGTGGTTATTCCTAGATCTGCGCCCTAGTTTTGAGTATGCAGATTTTTATCTCATCTTGACTCCCTTTCCCATTCTCAGTTTACGTGTAAACCTACACAGTGCTCCTTGAGCACATTTGAGCATGAGCACAAAATACGACTCTTCCTAACATATATTTACTGACAGGATATGCAGTATAGAGACTCCTATGCACTATTGGAATTATGAATGATTTGAATAGAGATATTAAGATATCATGTTTAGCTCAATAAAACACAGCCCAAGCAACAGTATTATATAAAATGTATCAGATAGGATTCAGGGAATTCTTACAACAAATCTGTTTTGATAAAGAAAGGGTTAAAAATGCTCAAATGACTGAATGACTGAAGCTTGAACTGCAGTGCTGTGTTCCTCTGGCATCCTGTTTATCATGCAGTTATTATTTGTATCTCTGCAAGGGGAAGCTAACCTGCAGTGCCAGTGCCTGTTTTTATGAGGTGTCTTGAAATGAAATTAGCAGTGTGAGCCTGGTTTGCTCTGTTTTCTTTTTTTAACAAATACAAACCAACAACAAAACATACAAATAATACCGGTAATAAAAAAAAAAAAATGATCCAGGAGCCAGATATTGTTAGAATTTATTAACCAAGATGATTATTGTACATGTGTCATTATTGTAGACGCAAATTTTTTAATAATAGTATTCGGCTTTTTTAAGGCGATACTATAAAATTAGATATATTATATATATATATATATATATATATATATATATATATATATATATATATATAAAAACAGCACACTGTGATTTATCTTAACAATTGCTTTGCTATAGTAGGCATACTTCATTTATTAATTACAATTGTAGCCAGATGTCTTAGAAAATGAACCTCGCAATTCCCTTAGGACAGGCTGCGCACTTCTTAATAACATAGGCTGCTCATCTGCATGGAATAGAGAAGTTACATTCATATTCCAGTTGAGAGGTTTTAAAAGACCTTACAGAGTGCCTTTGTGTCCAAGAAGGCATAAAAATCATTAAGCAAGTGTTCCAGATGGGTATTACTTCGAAAGATAAGGATTTCATTGAAATAGTGATTCCATTAAATGCAGCACTGTTGGGAATAGGATACTAAAATGTGCAGTCTGAATTACTTTACTGCCATTTGGCTTAGGAGGTAATTAGGAGCTAGAGCACTTAAGAATGCCATTGTTATAACATTACAAAAAAAGCACAGTAAGGTAATTTGCTTATTTTTTTTTTATTACTTTCTAGGTATTTAATCTTTATTGCAAATGTTACATATAGAGGTATATTGTCTTGTGCCTTGTGGTAGATTGCTGACTATAGTATATATATATATATATATATATATATATATATATATATATATAGATATATATATATATATATATTGGCATTGGTGTTCTACTTGGAGTTAATATCTGCATATATAGATCTTGAAGAGTCTTGGAAATTATTTTATGTTTGTTTGAAGAGTGCACTGTCTGCCAAAACCAGGGCCTGTATTAAGTCAAACATTTCTATTGCCCAAAATAAAGGTAGAGAAGCATTTGATCAAGGTTGTCTTCCTGTCTTCAAAGCAACCATATGTCAAACTAGTTAAAGATGACATTATACAGTAGGGAGTATATACTGACCACTATGGTTAATCCCCATAGAGTGTGTTTCCTATATTAAATAACTAGTATGTAATTAAAGAGGTTAACAATTGTTTTATATGAGACGGTCTTGTTATTTAAATAGGGTCCCATTTTTACTGTGCTTTAATAGTATGCTGCGTAAAAGGCATTAGTTTTTCCTTCTAATCCTAAGATATTGATAATGTGATTGCCATTGCTTTGATGTACAAATGGTGTGCATTTAGGAACCACACACACAGGAACATTTGGGATCTGCCTGTGCATACTATAATTTGGAGAGGAAGGATCATTGGTGCTTATTTCTTTTTTCCTTCCAAGAAGCCCACATCCAAAGAGATACATATCTAGTTCAGATCCCAGGTTAAGCAGCAATTATTTTCTTTAAAACCTGTATAATATAACAAATATTTAGCATTTGTCAGCCTCTGACAGATATCAAATTCTTCCTTTAATAATTGTCTCGTTAGCAGTTTTGCACACTGAAGCACCAAGAAATTCGGCAATATGTGTTCTACAGCATTGCTGGTATCTTCCTCTACCTTTTCAGTATCTGCTCTGTCGACAGATAACATCTGTCTTGTTAGTCCAGTCAGCCCAGCACCGTGCAGATTTTCTCCTCTGCCACACATTGTCTGGCCTATAACAGGAAGGGCATTTGCATTTGTTGGTTGCATCCGTGTTGCAATATTTTAACCAAATGCAATAGTTCTAAGCAGTGTTCAATGAGAGTTTAATTTTTTTTAATTTCTTGTTGCAGTGCAAATTATATTTTATCCAGTCAAAATTCAACCAAATATAGTAGTTGTAATAACAGTGTAAGGGATTTTAGAGGCTTATAATGCTATTTGTATGTTCACATTCAAATTATTATTTTATTGATATCCCAAGCATTGTTTCACCCAGATGTAACACTATTTTATTCGGCAGGTAGTCATTGCTTGATCAGCAACCAGAAAAGATCAAAACAAGCATTTTTTTTTTTAACTGTCTTCCTTTTGAACAACTCTGATCAAACAATCTAAATAACTGTATTCTTTCAATAATTAAATAGATTCTCCTCATATGTCTAAATGTGTGCTTATGCATTTTAAAAAAATGCAGTGCTGTAAATATTAATGTCCTTGAGTTTCCATGGAAACAGCTGAAAGAAAATGAAATCTGTGTATGTGTTAAATATTGTATTGCCATTTCCAGTGCTGTACATTCTCTAGATGTAGGTTGCAGTGCCAAACATCCTGTGCCTTGTAGGCAATACAATTCACAAAAGGGATGCGATTGATAAAGAGTTCCTAAATCAATCTTTGACTCCCACACTTCAATGGATCCAAACATCTTGAGGTTTGTTATCAAGCTTGCTTTTGTTATTCATCACATTTGCAGCATACTTCCTCTGACCTTTGTTTCTAACATATTTTCTTGTTGAAATGTTTTATATTCAGCGTGTCTGAGCAGATTACTCGTATTCTGTCTGGTAACTGATGATATATCCTGTTTCTGTAATTGCACCTTGGAATGTGTTAATCACTTCATTCATTACTTCCCAGTTCACAGCAACAAAACAGTGTCCCATCCATTTTTTTCTGCGGTGTTATAGAAATAGATCTCACATAGCACCATTGTTTGAACCCACTGTATCCCATATGCAGTATATATATATATATATATATATATATATATATATATATATATATATATATATATATATATATATATATATATTGCAATTTAAACATTGCAAACAGAATAAAAAGCATACATCAGTCATACCATGTACATACTATAGCATGTACATAAGCCTCCTAAATGCACTGTACCACATAAATCTATATTATTATGTTCTGCAATGTTCTGGTCCCTAATCTTTTGTGATTATGATAATGGTCTGTTTTAGTTCATATTCACTACTAAACAACTGCTTGCAAACTCAGTTGAATATTTCCAGAGTAAGAAGCATAGAAAAATATAGCAAGGCATGGTAAAATCACAATGGTGAAGCAAAGGCAAGGATAAAAATTTACAGAGAAGTATGGTAAAGCATTGAAAATAACCCATAGATAGCCATTGTAATGTAATGGTACATTATAAGCATGATAGTAAACTGTGAAGTTACTTTGCAAATACACTATGGTGTATAACATGCACCTGTATATCCTTTTTACTATAAATGTAAAGAATGGGCCCCTATTTGCATAGCTAGGGGTCTTTTATTAAGGAATAATTGATCTTCAGTTGTGTTATTGTATTTGTTTAGCAGGGACTCTTACAATTAGTAGGCTAATTTGCACTGACAGTCCCTGGGAAGACATTGATGACAACTGTGATAAATCTCCATATTATTTCTACTCTAAACTATAGTAATAACCTCCTATTGAATATTTGATTACAAAATACATACAACATTAAACTCATAAATTACCTGTTACTGGTGCATAACAAACAGCAGCTTGCACAGTCAATTTACAGTACAATGTATGTAATATAAAATATCCAATATACAACATTCAAATTCAAATACATCCTGAATAAATAAATTATTGCATAATTTATTATGTTTCAACCAAGCCTTAAGTTTATTACAACATATTTTAAAATTGCTTAAAACCTTAACTTCTGAAGGAAGTGAGTTAAAAAAGGAAGTGAATAAAGAACCTCTTATAGAGAGACCTGTTTGGACAAATGCTGTTCTGCGCCTTTCCAATCTTCCAATTCCCACATACAGCTTCCCATGAAAGTCTATTAGTATCTTCAGAGAGCTTTTTCATGAATTCCTTTAAGGGTGGAGTACACAATCCATGCAGTTTTAAATACCATTTCATTAGAGCTTTTTCAAAGTGTTTGAGATGGTTTATTAATTTATTCTCATTTTTTAAAGAACTGTTTAACCTAAGAGGATGTTTATAAACACTCTTAAAAAACATATTTGTGAATGTTACCTATTGTTTCAAATGAAGATGATTATAATAATATAATAATAATAATAATAATAATAATAATAATAATAATGCAGACCATTCCTCTTTTCTCTCTCTGCAATTGGCATTTGACCAGAAGTTTTCTTCAATATTTTATTACCGGCAATAATATTTAATGCAGCATACAGTTTAAACAACTGTTCTTTAATAGATTTTTCTGGTTGCAGTGGCCCTCTGCACTTGAATGCTGGTTGAAGGTCTTGCAGTGCTCCTTGGGGTCACTTCCCTCTATTACCACTGCAGTGATTACGCATGAAGAACAAGAGGCAATGTCTTATTCATTGTCACTTCTGGTTGCTAATTAGAAGCAGGCACTGGCAGAGTTGGAAGGGGACTAGTGGCTTTTTCCAGCCCCTTCTCTTTAATTTAAGACATAATATTGAGTTTATGATTTCCCAGTAGGAACAGGCCAATTTATCAGGAGAGCCCCAACCCCAATCATCCCCAGAGTGAACATTAAGACAGTACAGGTTTTGATTTGTGTAGACTGAATTCCTTGTAAGTTCATCGTTATACTGTTTGGGGTTTTTTTTCTTTCACAACTTTAGGGTCAGTGTTAACTTTTTCAGGATAGTCATCTCATTGTTATCAGGTGAGTATTCACTATTCACACATGTAATTGACTATAATTTAAATATAAACTAAAATATCATGGCAAACCTGTGTATAGGTCTAGGAAAGATAACTCCACTCCAAAGAGCAAACCCATTAATTAACTAATATGTATGTCTACTTGTGGGAGAGCAAAGCTCTCTCCTTTTTAAATTGGCAGGGATGGGGTTATTTTCCCCTACCTGCCTGGGTTTATTATGTTCAGGTGGCTGGGGTTGATTAGGTTAATTAACAATCAATTAGCACCCAGCCACCTGACATAAAAGAAGGCCTCTGCTTCTCATTTGGGAGGAGGAAGCTGAGGAAGCAGGCTGGTGAGTTTTTGTGGTTGAAATTTTGTTAAATCCAGTGAAGGCATTGCCCAGCCTGGAAACCTTATTTTTGTAAGTTTTGTTATCTTTCTATTTGTGTTTAAAGATCTTTATTTTGCCATTGTGCACTTTATTTTTGTGTTTATTTATAATAAAATTAGGATTTTTTGAACTGCAGTCTGTCTCTGGGCCTCTATCCACTCACCAGCCTGCCACATTTGGTGTCAGAAGCGAGATAGCTCTACCTAGAGGCTCAGAGCAGTATTTTAAATTGTATGTATTTATTTATTTTAATTTTTGGGAGAACAATTTTTTTTTTTGGGGGGGGGGGGGGATTATGGGAAAGAAGAGCAGACAGCTGCAAAGGCAGGAAAAGCAGCAGCTGAAGAAATGTAAGCTGCTGCAGCCACTGCTGGAGGACCCGGCCAGCCTCTTCCCCTGGTGTTCCTGGTGCGGGAAGGAGGACCGTCATTGGCGGTCCTGCCCAGACGTGCCACTGGCAAATTGGTGTGGCCGGTGTGAGGAGGACAGCCACAACTGGGCAGGATGCCCCTACAACCAGGCCCAGGAAGAGGTGCAGTGTTCACCCCGGGCATCAGGGGCCACCTCATTACCTCCAGCACCACCACCTTCACCACCGTCCCAGGAGATATGGGACTGGTTGATGCACCTTGAGGCAGACCTCGTCCACGATCTCCCCATAGTTATCAACACGCTGTGGCCTCGAGATGGGGAGAGGTGGGAACAGTGGGAGTGGGTGAGCCGCCTCCCCGAGAGCCAGAGAGGGGTGAGCCGCCTCCCCGAGAGCCAGAGAGGGGTGAGCCGCCTCCCCGAGAGCCAGAGAGGGGTGAGGAGCTGCCGTCGCTCCCAGAGCCCAGAGGAGAGAAGCTATGGCCCAAGGATGCCTGCCTTGCACCACACAGGGATGCCACGCCCGCTCAGGGATGACTCATTTGGATCGCCTGGGGTTGCCTGCTGCTCCGCATAGCTTGGGACTGCTGGTGTCTCCTTTTTGTTTTCTAGGGTTGCTGAGGGTCCGCCGCCACCAGAGGGAGCCGGGTCGCCATCGCCACCTCCTCCACCAGAGGGAGCCGGGTCGCCATCGCCACCTCCTCCACCAGAGGGAGCCGGGTCGCCATCGCCACCTCCTCCACCAGAGGGAGCCGGGCCGCCGTCGCCGTACTACTTTAGAGATCCGGGACCCCCTCAACCAAAGAAGGATTGGGGGCTCCGACGTCAACCCTGCCCACCACCACCCACCATAACAGCCCACCCAAGGGACTTAATTGGACTCTTGCGGTGGGGGGAGTTGGCCGATTGCGGCTGGTGTACGTTGTACATGGGGGGGGGGGTGGGGGGGGGGGAGGGATTTCCCCTACCTGCCTGGGTTTATTATGTTCAGGTGGCTGGGGTTGATTACGCTAATTAACAATCAATCAGCGCCCAGCCACCTGACATAAGGAGGCCTCTGCTTCTCATTTGGGAGGAGGGAGCTGAGGAAGCAGGTTGGTGGTTTTTTGTGGTTGAAATTTTGTTAAATCCAGTGAAGGTATTGCCCAGCCTGGAAACCTTATTTTTGTAAGTTTTGTTATCTTTCTATTTGTGTTTAAAGATCTTTATTTTTTTGTTTATTTATAATAAAATTAGGATTTTTTGAACTGCAGTCTGCCTCTGGGCCTCTATCCACTCATCAGCCTGCCACACTACTGTATGCCCATTTTATTTTCTTTTTATCAGTATGACACTGACACTTAAACTTTAAACTGAAAATTTAATTAGTAGTCCTAGGGTAGACTTTCTATACATAATTCATCAATTATCAACAACCTGGAATCCTAGTGCATTTTATACAAACACACCAGTATTATGAAACTTCCCTCTGGATCAAAGCAACATATACCTAATTTTACATGATAAATGCAGTTGGCAACTTATGCCCATTTTCATTTCTTGGTTATGGTTATGGCTATTGAAGGTAATGCTAGGTAGAGTTGTGGGTAAAGTGCCATGCATCATTCAATCTTGTATTTAACCCCACTTTTAGAAATCATGCAGGACTGTTTTTAAAAAAAAAAAAAAAAAAAAAAAAAAACCCAGTTACTCTAAACTAATTACATTAACTTTTAAATCTTTTCCCTCTTCCTGTCTGAATACAGGCCTTGTTTATTTATTTTCAGAATGATCCCTACTCATTAAGGCACTAGGCTAAACATTGACTGCTTGACTTTCTAATAACTATTACATTACAATTTATGATTAAGTTAAGAAGGTACAGATATAGAAATACCTCATCAGTAATTAACTTACAATTGGATAAACTTGAAAGGTAGTAGAGAATTCGTGGTGTAGCCTTAATGCTTAGAGATCTACATCTAATAAAACTCCAAACTGCCAATTGTAATGAATTGTGGTGAAAGTTGGTTAGGAAAGTATCGGGTTTGGGTTTATAAGAAGATGCCTGTCTGTCTTAGCATATTTATTTCTGATGTACATAAGTTTTTTAGTTATGTCAAGAACAAAGCTGATCCAATTGATCATGACGAAACTAGGCTATCATAATTTTTTTAATTGTCAGAATCTGAGGATATGTAACACTGTTGCTTCGAATTCTGCTGGGTAATATGGTGGTAAATTGATAGCTCTTTGTATTTCCAGGTGTGGCAATATCACCCCCACCCTTGACGGCTGCACTGGAGGCTGAAAGAATTCTCCATTGGTTTCCTGATCTTTTTCTTTTTTTAAAGATTGAGCACAGGCCAATAGGGGCCTCAGCATACATTAATTGCCTCAGTTTCTTTCTGTACAGGGTACCAGAGACTTTGTTTCTCCAACTTCTTATGTTTTCCCTGTTGTTTACAGACAGTCAAGAACAATTGTGAAAAATAAGATACAAATACCTCCAAGAAGCATAATCCATGATAGCAAAAGTGCTAGTCCCTGTACTTACCACTTCGCTCCACTGTTACCCTACTTAATAATAATAATGATGAAGTCACAGGGTTAGAAACTAACAATATTGTGCTACTAGTCCAAAGGACTACCTTTTGATACTTGCTAGTCTGGATGTAAACTTACTAGTCCTTATGTGAAGTGCCTAAGATGGACACAACAATAACAGTTGCGGTCCCTAAAAATTTTATTTAAAAAAAAGTTCAAAAAAATAACTATTTTATTATAAATAACACACAATAAAAGTGCACAAGGGCAAAATAAAGGGATTTAAACACCAAAAAAAAAAACAGTACAAAAAAACAAACTTACAAAAATTAAGGTTTCCAGGCTGGGCAATGCCTTCACTGGATGTAGAATTCACAAACACCAACCTGCTTCCTCAACTCCCTCCCCTCAAATGAGAAGCAGAGGCCTCCTTTTATGTCAGGTGGCTGGGCGCTGATTGATCGTTAATTAACCTAATCAACTAATCAACCCCTGCCACCTGAACATAATAAACCCAGGCAGGTATTGGAAATTAACCCCATCCCTGCCAATTTAAAAAGGGCAGAGCTTTTCTCTGCCACACACTGCTATAAATTTAGGTCGCTATATGCCTATAAGTGGAAATATTTTCAAGATTGGTGCCGTACTAACGGTCATGATCCAATCTCTGTCCCATGCCTGTCATCTTGCAGTTCCTGCAAGATTTGCGTGAGGCTGGTAGATCACCTTCCACACTGAAGGTTTACCTAGCAGCTATTTCTGCTTGCCATGCCACCGTTGACTCCCCAGGCGCACATTTTCTGGCTACCCGGTTTCTCCGAGGCACTCGGCAGTTGCGTCCTCCTAGAAAGGCTACTCTACCCGAATGGAGCTTTGAGATTATATTGGAGGCTCTCACACAGGCCCTGTTTGAGCTGATATACTCCATTGAGTTGAAGCATCTCTCCAGGAAGACAGCCTTCCTCTTGTCTATCACCCCCGCAAAGCGGGTTAGTGAGCTGCAGGCGCTGTCTGTGCATAGGTCCTGCATGCGTATTTGGGATGATGGTAGCAGAGTGTCACTGCGTGCAAACCCTGCTTTTCTCCCCAAGGTGGTTACAGCCTTCTACATGAATCAGTCTGTGGAACTGGAGTCCTTTCATCCTCTACCGTCTTCTTCGGAGGAGGATAGGAAGTTGAAGCTTCTCTGCCCGGTTCAGGCATTGAGATATTATGTGGATAGGACTAGAGTGGTGCGTCAGTTTGACCAGCTCTTTGTCTGCCATGGAACACGGACCCTGGGATAGCCCCTTTTGAAGCAGTGACTGTTGCATTGGATTATGGACACAGTCTCTACTGTGTATGATGGTGCTGGCTTACCCCCACCTGGGCGGGTAGCCGCATATTCCAGGAGAGGTGTGGCTAGATTATGGGCCCTCTTTCGAGGTGCCTCCATGGCTCAGATTTGTGATGCAGCTAGCTGGGCTACCCCATATACTTTTTCCAGGTTCTATCGCCTAAACGTGATAGATCGTTCATTGCCCTCTGTGGGCACTAGGGTCCTCGAGATTGCACGCTCGCACCGCTGACCTTGGTCAGACAGGACTAGGCGTCCCTCATATGCTGCCATTCTTTTCTCCCTTGCGACGGCCCTGGTATTTGTTTTCCCATATCGATGTTTTGGTGGCCATTTTCGAATTCAAAGAAAACGTTAGTTTACCTACCATAAACCTAGTTCCCTGGAAGAGAAGATAACCAACAACCGCAATGTTGGTTTGGTCAACATCATGGTTTCATCGCGAAAAGAGGGTGAGGCTCCCATGCGTAACGGTTATGTACCCTCGGGAGGCGGGACCGAGGGGGTCACCACGGGGAGGGGGCCTATCAGCAGCTTTGATAGAAAGAGCTCAGTGACACCTACCAATAGGCAGGCATATATCCCATAACAATGTTTTGGTGGCCATCTTCTCTTTCAGGGAACCAGGTTTACAGTAGGTAAACTAAAGTTTTGTGGGTGACATTTTAATTTCATTTTACTGTTGGGTCATTAACGGGGACATTTTACTTACTGCTACAATACGTACTGGATTTAAAAGTATATTACTGTATTACAATCCATGTGTCGACTCTTTTCGCAAGTGATATTTTCAGAAACACGTCGTTCTGAATTAAAATACTTCTGTTGAAAGTATAGTACTCTACCAACAAAACCAATACAGTACATCTAAATGGAAGCATACTTATTTTAAAACACAGTCATTTCAGATTTTTGATATTGTATTATTTTTGTGTTCCCTGAGGGTTGGAACAGGCCAAAATTAAATAATCAGACATGTGTCACACATGTTTAACCGTTACTGAAGTCCAAATTTTATAGGGTCGGATATGCGAGTGCTGACTGTAATAATAATAATAATAATAATACAAAACAAAGGCAAGGAAACAGAACTCTAACATGAACACATTGCAATAAATTGCAGGACCACCGCTGCTTGAGAATTTCCAATAAACCAATCCACTGTATCCAAAAACATTCCCAATAGTTCCAGCATCCATTTAATTGTTCCAGCATTTATTTCATGGCTTCTAGGTGTTTAGTTTAAGAAATATATAGTTCCACTAATCATTTGGAAATGATTCAGATTGTTTCCTGTAGGAGTTAAGACCCAGAGTGAAGGGGACATAAAGAAGTCCAAGCTTGTAATATAGATTAGAGCGCCAGCTTTTGTTATGTAAAGTTTAATAAAACAGGACATATACAGAAAGCCTTTGCATAGAATATGTTCCCTTTAAGACTTTAATTTAGTTAACCACTGTGGCTAAAGTAACTTAGCATTTTCAGGCACTTAGAGTCACACCAAAGAATATTAAAGAAAACCGTTTATATAGAAAACACCACACTCACCACAGGTTTCCCAAAACACAAATAACATACCAGCTGAGCTTATCAACTTCCAGTGCAAGCCTAACTGACATAAAAACAGTACACTGTCACTGGTAGAATTCATAATATAGGTACTGTATGCCTTTTACAACTTCAAAAGGATAAAATAGGATTTTACATGATTGTTGTGGACATTTGTTTATATTAAGCATATAGATTTTGTATAAATTTTGTTTCAGCAAGACAAAAGTGTATTTTATTTGAAAACACATAGATATTTAAATGCAAGACCTTACCTTTTAAAACACACAAACAATATATTTAAAGTGCACTACAACTCTGTTTCCCATTTAATCAATGCCAAACTTAGACCCACATGAAAAAACGGGCTTGCAGATTTGCAAAATTCTGAACTGGTTCGCAGATATTCACGTGTTGTCTTTCCACTGCAGAACTGTAAAACAAAACTGCCAGTAGACAGTTCTATAAGTGTATGTTCATACAAGTCCCTCCCTGACCAGCTGCAGCTATACATAGTTACACATGCTTGTAATATTAAGTAAGATTGCATTGCCACGACTGTTTAAAAAAAACTTTGCTGACAATAATACTGCACTGATTCTGACCTTAAAACTCAATAAATCACAGCGAGGTGAATCCTCCTTTTTAAAATAATAAATGTCTTTATTCTTTTATTAATTGTTCGTCTTCCAAATCTTCTTGGAACCGTTATTACGATTTCCAAGCTGTATCTCTGCATATTTTAAAGAGATAGTGGGGGTTCCTGCTTGGCGCATTCAATAAAGGCGCTCCACATGGCATGCAGGATGCATCTTCTAACCTGGAGATCACAGGTTCAAATCCAGGCTATGTCATTGCCAACCATGACCAAGGGTAAGGAGGGATTAAGTCAGCAGGCAATCGCAAGGATTAGGTCATTGTTAGGTTGCCTGCATTGGAGCCATTCAGATCTGTTTTGACCTCTGCCACTGTGGGTCTGGTGGCATCACTGTGAAACCGCAATGAGAAAAATTACAGATTGGCAAGATCATGTTTGAGAGGACGCGTGCTTCAGCCTCCGTTTCGAGTTGCATTGGTGATCCAGAATAAAATTGGGGAGAAAAACAGGGTAAAAACCTGATGTAGGGAGATGGTCTGTTACCTGACTAGACTAATATTGAAAATCCTCACCAGTAATAAATAATACAACACAGAATAAAGTTCAGTGTAGAAGATAGTCGTTAGTTACAGATATCCAGGACATCAGTAAAGTGTCCCTTCAGTGTGCATAGGACTAAAAGTGCAAGTGACTGAAGACACTAGGCTGTCAAAATCATAGCCAACTTTTGCAGGGAACTAGTAGATACACATAAAAGCTTGGAAATGCTGTTAAACCTTTTGAATAAATATAATAGTACATTTGTACAAATGTTGTATAAGGACTAATAAAAAGCACTCTAAAGATTTAATGACTACAAAAATTCCTCAAATTCTAAAACGCTTGACATAAAATTGACCTTGTAAATTGTAATATATATATATATTGTAAATGATCCTTTCACTTTTCACGTTCGTTGCCCCTTTCAAAGTAGACCCAGGACACAGAAATGGAATTGATTTAAGTGCTGACGCGCACTTTTAATAAACACCAATCAAATAAATTAAACAAAACAAACACCTAGCTCCTTCTTGGAACACTAACTATACAGTCTGGAACCTAACTCAACCAGGACAGCTAAGCTGTTTACCTGTAACCCAAACACAACTCACAAGGTTTAACACAGCACTTTACCTTGACTGCTTGGAAGCAGACCACACCTTCTGCCTCCCTACGCACAGCAGCCTGGAACAGACTGGCTGCCTCTCTTAAATACCCTGCACCTGGCTCTAATTTACAACTACCATCAGGTGCAGGGGATTACTAAACAATTAAACAATTACACAATTAAACCCCATAATACCCAAATGTGCATTCTCACAAGGTTTTTAGCAGGGAAGGATTTTAACCCCCTCCCTGGTACCTTACAATATATATATATATATATATATATATATATATATATATATATATATATATATATATATATATATATATATTATATTGTGCGTATATATATTGTAACGAATTTGTTGCAGTCTTCCTGGATAATTACCTTATGTATAATTAATTGTATAACGAAACACGCCAGGGCGTGGCTTTATTTGAAAACAAAAAGAACTGCACTGTTGGTGCTAATAAAAACAAAAACTTTTTAGACAGGTGCAGAGATATAGAGAGTCAGCCCTGTTTAAACAAAGACAGATTTTTGTGCCTGAGCAGTGTCAATGTAGGGAACACTTATGTTCACAAGTTTCTGATCAGGCAGGATTCCAGCAGTTTCTAAGTAGCCTAACTACCAGGCCCAGTAATTCAGTTTCATAATTACCAGGGAGACCTAACCTTTTCCCTATGGATCCTATGAAATATTATTTTTACTGCTTAGGTCTTTATTTTTTTCATCCAGTAGAATCACTCCTCATGTTTTGGGGCAAAAGAAAAGTACCTTTATCAAGGAAAAGCAATTTGTGTTTAAACATAACAAAATCAGACACTGACGTTTCAATTAAAAAGCTTGTTGCTCTAGTTTAAAATCTGTCACCCATAGCAAAGATTGGGGCATAGACCTGTTGTTTATTGTATTGCACAGTAAGGAATATAGATTGTTAAACTTGATCTGTGGACACACAAGTGTATTTTGTATTCCAATGTTGTATTTGTAATCTGATTTGTACAGTAATCTGGATTCTATGTGCAAATTGCATCATGATGTGTGTTATAATGTGAGTAACAATGAGCAAGATTGCTGATTTGACATCTACCATGTATACATTTTTCTACACATTCCCAGCATAATTTTTCCCAACAGAAAATGTAGGCAGTAAACTTGATATAATTGTCATACATTGATCACAATATCAGGCTCTGGCAATCTGTTTAACTTGTCAGGGAACCCACTAAGTAGATGTATGCAGGCGGTAGAAAAAGATGAAATATGTAGGGAATCTCTAACTTTTAAGTCACATCCTATCATCTAAAAGAATATTTATGAGGCACATTCTGTTTAATCACTATGATTTTTTTTTTCTTTCTTTTCCATAAGCAAATATTGAAATATTCATTTTTTTCTATCCTGTACTATTCCTGCTTTGAATATTAATAAAACCCATACTGTACTTCAGTATGAACTATACATATAGAATAGTTCAAAACTTTATAAAGTATTTAATAGGAATCAAAGTAAGGATACATTTACATAATACAGTTATTTTTATGATTAATTAATTTAACCAACAATCTTTGTCATATGAACTTTGATTCTCTATATTTTTTTATTATATATCAGGAGATAAGGGATGGGTTTACAGTGCTGCTGGATTCCTCCATTAAGTATCTAGTCTAGTGCTTCTGGAAGTGATGTTTCTGAATGGCTCAGCAGGGGGCAGTCTTCCCTTTGAAAAGGAACTGAAACAATCTCCCAGCACGGTGGTGGAAGGCACTGTGCTGCAGTCAAATACTGTACAAATTAAGGCTTCAGTTCCTCTTCATATTCAAATGGGAGCACAGATTCCATGAACATAATATGTTGCCCAAATACAATATAATCAATGAGAAGATAATGAGAGAATATAGAAAATAAGTGTTTATGTTCATTGGTTTGCCCACTAGGTGGTGCTCATGAGATGTAAACTAAAATAGCATACCGCGACTGAAAAGAAAATCATGACTCAGACAAGTGGTTGAATGAATTTTAACAGTAGCAGTCGTTCAGTATGAACCAACATATAATTGCATGTAGGTTTATTTATTTTTTACATTTTAATCTGTAGTCCAGGTTATTTCAACACAGCTGTAAACAACCAATTTGTGTGTGTGTGTATTGTACAGGGGCAATGTTATCTGTTAAATGCTAGCAGTGTTTGTACGGGTAGATGTGTGTGTGTGTGTGTGTGTGTGTGTGTGTGTGTGTGTGTGTGTGTGTGTGTGTGTGTGTGTTTACATTGCTTGAATAAAAGGTTACAGAGTCGATTTTATTATTTTAAGTTAACAAAACATAAAAGTAAAATGAGTAAGTTTTTTTTTTTGCTTCATATGAAATGGGATTTAGGCAGGAAATAGGACTTGGTTTGTTAATGTTCCCAGAGGGGGAAAAAAAAAAAAAAAAAACGTTAACATCTCGACCAAAGGACAACACCTCCTATAGCACAGTGCACAGTGCAACATGCAGGGACACTGGCTCCCTTCTAAGTCACAAACACCACTTTCTGCAGCACCTGATATGATAGCGTGCACTTTATGCTATCACACCATGCAGTGTATTCCTTTGTGAACACATCTAAAATATACAGTAGTTAGAAATCAATACCCCTATTCTTCAAAAAGGTTCCCCCAGAAGCTTCGTGCAGGCATGTTCAGTTGGAAGCCTGCGAGATCTGGTCTGTTTGATCGCATCGGTTACAGATGGAGATAAGCTCTTGCTGGCAGTTAAGTAGCAATTTATTCACAAGGAAAAAACAATCCATTGTCACTCCAGTCCCTTTCTGCCTTGTGTTTCCTGGTAAACACTTAACATCAGATATACAGCTTGAAAGAGTTCTCCTTTAGGACTGCTTCCTGTTTTGTACAGTACACACAATAAAGTGAAGTCTTGTTTGCATACGTGCAACTAATTAAATTAATCAATTTGCCACTGAATGAATTCCTGTTGAACCTGTCCATATTAAGTTTGATCAGTCTGAGTATTTGTGTCAGGAGAAAATACGGTGTACCTGATTATTTATGTTATTCTTTGTTTTTCTTCAAGAAATACACAGTATAAGTAAATTACTTAATCCACACAAGTTATGCTCTTGGGGATACATTTGCCAAGCCTTCTGATATAGAACACGAGAACCCATCCAAACATATAGTATGCTTTCAAAGTAATAAGAGAATTGCATTTGACCGTGTGTACTTGGCATGCTGCGAGGTACAGCAGGACAGACATCTACCAAGTATAAGTTAAATTACACGGCAAGATGTATTGTCGTTTGCCTCATTTGAAGTGTACACATTGATTGGACTGAGAATTTAGGAAGGGTTTTTAACACTTAATTGAAATGTTAACAAACTCAATGCCTCAGTGTTTAACATGGAATTACTGTAGCCCATGCTGTACACAGAATGCAATTTTATTGTGGGATATAAAAAATATTTTTCAGTAATATAACAGAACTTGAATTAACATAGAAATGAGATTTAACTATTACTACAGGCTTGGAAGATTGCTTATGGACCTCTTTGCATATGAAATGTAATTTGTATCATAGTAGAAATGCCTGTAACCGATATATGGAGACTATTCTTCCAATTACATAGAATGCAATTTCTTTGAAATTACCATCAAGATCAATCTTTTCTGATTTTAAAATAAAATAAAAAAACGTGTCACCCAGTGCTTTGGTTAGTGAAGAAGACCAGAGGGTCTAAATGTCTTGCTGATTGTATTAAATCACATCATGCATGGAGCGTTTCAAGTGCACATCCATTTCATAAAAAATGGATTAATGTGAAAATGATGCTATAGGTACCCTGCAACTTGTTCATAGTCAGTTTTTGTTTTTTTTGTATTTGAAACACTCACATAGGACCTTGTTCACTCAATGCTTGGTTTTTCTATGCAAGAAAAAAGAATATCAATACTGTTCCTGGCACCAAAAATGTGTGGCTTTTCCCTAGAGTGTTGTTTGTAACAAGCATTAATAGTAATAGCATTTCATCTAGATATTAACAAGATCAAGTCCCAGAAAAGGGGAATCATTTTTGTACTGTGGATTAAAACATTAAGCAACGATAGCCTGTACAGCTTAGAAAGATATTGTATATGATACATAATTCTGATGGCATACAACATCCTAGAAGTATATTCATATCCACTAAGTAGAAAGGAGTCACAAGCCAAGGTTGTATGTAAATTGTATCCCACTAAACAAAAACATTATACAAACAAGTTAGATTTTACTGTCACCGATACCAAAAAACAAATCGTATCATTTTTAACAGGGCGATTATGTTTGGTTTTGTTCAAATCATGTCAAGCCATGGCCAGATTGAAGGAATGGATTTCTTTTTCAGGCTGTCTCTTCTTTGGGGCTTTGATGGCAGCCACTTTTGTTTTTGTTTTTGATCAGAATGCCAGTTGCTATTTTGTCACCTATGCTTGTTTTATTTTGTCTGTATTGTTTTATGCTTGAAAATGTATGACTGTGATGAGTCAAAGGGGTTTCGGTCTGCAATTCAGCCTCCCAACAGTAGAAGGCATCAAACCAACTTGGGTCTTCCCTTACCAAGGTCTTGTGAACATGACAAAAGTCATCTTTTTGAGAGGCGGCACCTTGGTGAGGGGCGGAAGTACGAGTATGTAAATTCCAGCCACTGGAGTCAAGTGAAATTAAGGATACCTGTCAGTTTGGGATTGGTGATCCACTGACTACCGGGGCGGGGTTTGCATACTAAAGGGAACGTGCTACTGTGTTCGGGGTTGGTCCTAAGGAATAAAGGCGGGGGAAAAAAAGGCTGGAGGGAAGTACGTGGGAGTTTGGACTGTGTCACGAACGGAGGCCTTACTAACTTGGCTCTTTTCTGTTTTTATTCCTTTTTGTTTTATTTTTGAATTTAAGCAGAGCGCGAAGAGGACTAAAAGGCTTCCGTTCCTTTATTTTTGATTACTCCAGCACTCCCTCCCTCACATCCTTCTTTATTATTTTTCTTTTTTTTTTCCGTGTAATATTAAATAAAATTTTAATTTTTACACATAAATCACTGTCTGGAAAATCCATTCTTACTCACACGCCTAACAATGACATTGAATATTAATCCGGTTAAACCTGTTTAAATAATGAGTCTCAATAGACATGCACACTAACACATTAAGTCAAGTCAAACACTTAGAAGACTCACTATTTGATGGTGGAAATGTGAAAACAAATCAACGATTTACAGTTTAAAGTGCAAAATAAAACCTTCACTGAGGAAGGGTGCATGATCTAGCAAAGACTAATGCTGCGGAGTGATTTTCATTTTTTAATGTATCCATCAACAGAATGACACGGTGAATCTCACTTTTCCAATCTAAGTTGCATTGCTAAGCAGCTTGATCTAAGGGACATAGATCTCTGAATTCAGGTGGTTCATTTGCATTATTTTCCATAAACTGTACTTGTTATATAAACAATAAGCTGTGAACATTCTGAGGCTTGAATGTTATTCAGAGATATGTCTCAGAATGTTCACAGAGTATTGTTTATAATAAGTACAATGTATGGAAAATATGCATATATAGATAGAACCTACTGTATACAATTCTAGTTATAACAAAGAGCAGTACAAAATTGCTAAATATGAAAGTACGTTATTTATAAGAAAGTTTAAATTTAAACAAATACGTTCTCACTTTGTCATACTGTGCTAAACATATTAACTGATGCATATTCGCTGTACATCTGGAGTCAATGTATATTTTATTCTTGACTGCATGACAGTATTTCTAAGTTGTCATGGGACGCCGTCCAGCTTGCTTTTAAACTGCATAATTTCTTCCTCATGCTGTACAAATCTAAATGTATAATGAACATGTCATAACTTTTCAACTGATGGCAATGACAGCTTAAATTTATTCATTGTGTTCACTTTATGATTTGCCCATTATATATTGATGAATTGCTTGCAAGAAATTGTCAGAACAATGAGCTCATCTAATTAGGTTTCTGAATTAAATAACTAATATTATTCCACACAAGAGACATCATAGTTGCAGGCTGAAATAACATGTCCCCGAACAGATCCTGCGTACATGGAAGAAATAAGACCTCTAACAGAGTTCATCTGAAGATCCCTTTGCATGTTTTATGTTACACAATTTAAAATCTTGCTAGGGCACTACAGTTCCTAAAGGCTTTGTGTTTCCATTAGGACAAAATGAGTTTAAATATAATTCTGTAAAAATAAAGCTTTCCCTGGAGGTCACCTATCCAAGTTTGCTCAGCATGTCCAAGATGGTTTGATTGGTCTTTCAAGGGACGTTTCTTACAGTCAGGCTTTATCAGTTTGAAGCATTATTGCTTGGATGGCGATTGAGTGAACTAAGCCCTCTTTCCATTATGTTTTTGCCTTTGGTACATGAGGGAAGAGAGTGTTGCTAAAAAAAAAGAACATATCATAGGGATATATAAGAATTGAAGTGGGTTGGTATTTGCATACACAATTGGATTCTAACATTAGTGTCCTTTGTTAACCTTTGGACACATTTCCTAAGTAATTATCTTTTTTTTACTTTCTCTCTTCTGGTATTACTATGGCAACGGGTTATTTCTAGACTGCATGGGCATGTTGCTATGGGGACAAGAACATTTAACAGCTGTCAGTTTGTTAGAAATTTCTTTCAATAAGGACAGCATATAGAACAGGAAATTAAGAGAAAGATGCTTTTATTTTTGGATTGTTTGTCAAATTGTGATTTTTGTAATTTTTTTGTTTTTTATCAGGAACTTTTATTCATCTGTGTCTGGAATAATAGAGTGTGACCTAGTCACACACCTAATAGTAACACATCCGCTTTACTGACACAGGAAAGCAGGAACCAAAATCCCTTTCCTTTATTGCACACCACAGTTCGAATATCCGTACCACCTCAAGCTGCTAGTGTCGGTCTAGTGGCTTTTGTCTCCGTCCTGACAGTTCCCACCAATTATTTTTCTAGTTCCTGCAGTCGTACTGTGCTGTATAGTATTTGTCTACTGGGATTGTTTTGATGTATGAATGCTAACTGTGTTTTTACATCTGTTTCTGTTGCAGTTGTTTTTTCTTTGCTGGCGCTACTTCAGAATTCACTTTCTGCAGTGATGGTGTCCAGGTGTGTTGACCTGTCCTTGGCTTAAAAAGTGAAAGCCATTTATGCACTCGGAGAGCCTGAGGCAACCCAGTCTAGGGCAGCAAAGCATTCAGAAATAACTTTTGCTGATACAGTATATTTGAACAGTGATGTGAAACTTTTTTTTCAGGAATGAGAAGAAATGTAGGTATTTGAAAATAGAAATCCAAATAGAGAACAGCAGAGAGAAGGAAAGGAAGCAGAACAGCAGAGAGAAGGAAAGGAAGCAAAAGTTGGTGATGTCATGTTAGTCTGGTTGCAGCAGAATTTGGCCAAGGATCTTTGACCCATCAAATGTTTGGCTGTTCCATTGGAAGACCCATCACAAAATCATGTTCATGTTCAATCCTTGCCAAGTTTGACAAACAGGACATATTCAATGATGACAAGACTCTACTTATGTGAATTTCCAAACTGGGGACATACCTTCAGTTGCAGACATTCTCTGGCAACTGGGAGAAAATGAATCACATCACATTGCTTATATGTGCCAACATGACCGGAAGTGAAAAGAGACCTCTGCTCGTTATCACCAAGAGCAAGAAACCACAGTGTTTCCCAAAAGATCTCTTCAGGCTGCCCATTATCAACCTAATATCTGCAAAGGCATAGATGACAACAGGGATCTTCACAAAGTGGCTTTCCAACTGGGAATGCCTGTGCCTGGTACAGAGAAAGGTGTTGCCCCTTCCACCAGAATGACGTGCAGCTAAGAAGCATCAAGCTTGGATTCTTGTCCCAGAGCACAGCAGATGTGCAGAAACCTCAAGACACATTACTGGATGGCTGTTGCCAGAGGAGCCAACAAAGTAGCTAATGGAATTGAAAACTACATTGTTATAAGCTCTGCATTCAGGGTTCATGTGTGCTGCTGGGCATTGTCCCAGTGGTAAAGAGCAGAACAGCCCTATAGAGGTGCACGTTCCTGAAAACATGACCCCTGAAAATGTCCACACGTTCGTCAACCTAGATGTAGACCTGGACACATGCAAACAGCTGGCCTTAGCTTGTCTAGCAGCTCAAACTAATTGATTGATACACTGACTCATTGGTTGTATTTAGGAATGCTATGGCAACATCCAGATCTAGCTATTTTTCAGATATTATTGAGAATAATCTAGGTAATCCCAGATACCTGTTTTCTACCATTGATCTGTTATTAAAGTCTAACTGTTCCGTTACTTTACCAGCTTCGTGTCAGTTATGCAACAGTTTATTGCTAAGATTGATTCGTGACATTCGCCAGGACTTTCTCACCTCCTCTCTTTCTTGTTTCACGCTGCTTACCTCTGAATCTCTTAATGATCTTGTCCTTCGAATGAAACCCACCTCATGCCTACTGGATCCTATTCACTTTGTTCTTTTTCGTTCTTGTCTTGCAAATCTTAGCCCCTTGGTGTTAAATATTTTAAATGACTCCCTGAGCTCTGGCGTGTTGCCGGCTGTTTTTAAAATGGTGGCAGTCATTCCAGTGCCTAAAAAAACTAACACGGCTTTGAATAATTTTATTAATTATTATCCCATCTCAAATCTGCCCTGTCTTGCTAAAATATTAGAGCGAGCTGTCACTTTGCAATTAAATTGGTCTCTAACTGCTAATAAACTCTATGAACCTTTGCAGTCTGATTACAACTACCCAGTACTGAAACTGCCCTTCTTGTGGCAGCTCACTCAGGTGCGTTATCAGTTTGAAAAAAAATCAAGTTATCCTACTTGATAGGTTAGAAGGTTTGTTTGGCATTTCTGGCATTGCAATAAAATGATTTCAGTAATATCTTACTGGCTGTCATTTTGTATCTCTTGGCAGTTTTAGTTCTGAAGTTGGGCTGGTAACATCTGCTGTCCCACATGGCTCAGTTTTGGGCCTTCTACTATTTAGTATTTATATGTGTCCCCTTGGCCACATACTTAGATTACATGGCCTAAATTATCATTTTTATGCAAATAACACCTAAATGTATGTGCATAATAAATCTGACGTTGATGTTGCTGCCTCTGTGCTTGCTGATTGCATTTCTCATATTAAGAATTGGATGTCACAAAACTGCATTTTAACTGCGACACACAAGACAGAGGTTATGTTGCTAGGCACTGCCCACCAGTTATGTAAAACCAATGCTGTAAACTTGTCAGTTGATGATACTATGCTTGAATTTAGATCTAACATGAGAAATTTGGGAGTGATTCTTGATCCTGGATTAACTTTTGAATTTCGTGGGCAGAATGTTGTTAAGGCATAATTTTTCCATGTTAGAAACATCGCTAGGATGCGACTATGCTTTCTGCTTCTGTAGCTGAAAGGCTGGTTCATGCATTTGTTTTTTCGAAGATTGATTATTGTAATGCTCTGCTTGCAGGCGTCTCCAAAAGCACACTGTCCAAATTCCACCATGTTTAGAACTCAGCAGCTCGTATCCTGACAAGGTCACGTGCAAGGGATCATATCACTCCCGTTCTGGAGTCCCTGCACTGGTTACCTGTTAGGTTTTGTGCTGATTTTAAAATTTTACTTCTTACTTTTAAGGCTTTACATGGTTTTGGCTCCACAGTATTGATCTGATCTCTTATCAGTCTAGACCCCTTCACGCAATCTTGGATTGTTATGTGTTCCCTCTGTTTACCTACATTCTATGGGCAACAGGGCTTTTTATTGTTATGCTCCAAAACTCTGGAACACCATTCCTAAAGAGATCAGGGATTCTGCCACTCTTAATGCTTTTAAATCTAGCTTAAAGACCTACTTTTATAGAAAGGCATTTTTCTGACTGTTTTGATTGTTTGTAAAGCGCTTTGAGATGTTGCTTTTAAAGGCACTATATAAAACAAAGTATATTATTATGTTAGTATTATTACTATTTGGGTTAGCAACCTAACATTGTACCTTCCAGTAATGTACACTATTGCATTGCCTCTTTGTGAATGCGGTAATGATAATTATGTTGTTGTACACTCATTTCTTTTGATTTTCATTTGTTTCAATTTATTTTTGACTTGAAGAAGGTGCCTAAAGGTGTTCTCCTGACATTGATGAAGCAAAAATAAAACAAACAGAAAAACAGATTTACTGCAAAAACATATTTTGATCTTTGTGTTTTTTGAAAAGATGACTAAACTTAATTTACATTTCTCAGATTATCTGATGTTATCTCTACACTTTATTCCCTTTGGATATAGCAGGATAGTTGTAGTTACCATGGTCTTTCTCAATTGAATTGTCTACCATACTTTATTAAGTCCTATGGCCACGGCACAATACTACTGTCCTTTTTAAATAGCACAATAAAACACAAATAACGCTGGTTCTTGTGCAGGGCTGAGTTTATGCAGGATTATGTATGGATATTTCATCTCAAGAGGTATAAGTATAACTAAATACAGTGTTAGGGCTTGGTCATTGGTAACACAGCTTATCACCATTAGGGTAGTCATTTTTCTTGCTCAATAAGGCTTTTTTGCTATAGGTTTGTTTTTCCTTCAATTTGTTAATTGTAATGATATATAGAAGTGTATTTGCTATAACCCAATTTTAAGTAAAATTACAATAAAACAAACTACAGAGTAGTATTTTTTGTATGCCAGGGATTAGGAATATCTGATAGAAAATATAAATTGTGCTGAATCACCGAGAAAATATTTTATTAAGAACACACTGCTTTACACTAACATTTTAATAAGACCACGTGGTGCGTTGCAAAAATGTCTTTTATGTATTAACATTTAACTGCTATGTTATTTAAAAAGTACCTTAAATAAGTCAACAACAACGTAGAGAAGTTTTAAGAATAGAGAAGTTTTAATTAATCAAAATAGACGTTAATGATGTGAAATGTTTGCCATGTGTTTGCCAAATGTTTGCCAAACTAGGATAAACATGGTCTGTAATGGCATTATCAGACAAATCCTATTAATATGATAGGGTGTGTTTTTATGTATTAGTAGAGTATCTTATGTATTAGTTTATTTTAACTTTTATTAAACCAGTTACATACTTAATACTTAATATTTTCAATCTGCTTAACAAAATGTCAAAACTCTATGAGCTGTAACTGTTTGTGGCCATTTTTTTCTTTGTTTCCTGCATGATAAAGATAAAATGCTTTTAAGATATTGGCTTCACATTCGCTTCACAACAGTATTCTTTACAAACTATAGAAAGCAGAAATGGGAGAAAAGCTATGAAGCGCCTTAAAAAAAATATTGAGATACAATTGCCAATTTGTAAATAATTATTTATTAAACAGTTTTCTATTTACAATTATATTGACATGAGAAACTGTAAGCAGAAAATCAGAGCCCAAAACAAAACTTCTGTTGTTTGCCAAAGTCAGCTATTTCCAGCTGGTGGCAGATTTGTTGCCCTTTTTGTCCTTTGATTTATTGCTTGAAAATAGCACTATAAGTCACTTTTAAACAAATATGACAAAAGTATGTTTTCTGCCCATAAATCACACTGAAGATATCATTAAAAACACATAAACAATCCAGAACCCTCATATAATGCCAAACTCTCAAAATAGAACTGAGATTTACACAAACCAGTTTGCTTTGTAATGGTGGTCTGATCTGATTGAACTGTACTTTTGAAAGCTCGTGATTACCAACCAGCCCTGTCAGTGCAAAAAGATGTTGCACATACTGTTGTAATGTTCTGTATGTGTGTTTATTTTCATTATTAATAGGAATGAGGAAATTTTTTTTTTTTTTTTGAAAGCTTATGATGCGGTGTACAAGACAAAAAAACAAACAATCGTGATGTTATTTCTTCTGTAAGTAATATCAGTAAGAAACTTCTCCATGGGTTGATGGGGCTAGTTGTAATATTTGTACAGTTTGCATACTCATGTATTTGTTCACTTGACAGTACTAACTGCAAACCTGTAGACAGACTAGGCTTAAATGTAAATAAATAGACAGTGTGCTTTCAAAACACTGTTGAAGCAGGATTCAGCTCTGGACATGGTTCAGAGCATCTGAGATAATTTACACAGCATCCATTGGGAACTGAACTAATCATTTATTCCAGTCTGCTTTACTTCCTGTGACGGTGCTCACCATCTTCACAGAGCTGCATGTCGACGACGACTTGTACACACCGTTGTTTGGGGAGAGTCTAGTCAATGATGCTGTGGGGGGGGGGGGGGGGGGGGGGGGTTTTTTTTTACACCTTATACGTGATAGATTTTGTGAATTTAATATACTCCTTAAACAAGCATACATATATACATACATACTTACATGCATTTAGTGACATTTTGCTATAATGATGACGTCAAAAACACTTCCAAACATAAATAGAAAACTATTTTAAACAGTAACAGCTGAAATACTAAATCATTTTTTCTAGGAATGCTCTTGCTGTGCTATTTTGCAGTGCTAAATTATGTTTGGCCCACCTGTACCAAACATTGTTTTACACAAGGATTCAAAAATACTGTCCAAATATCATAATTAGGGCCCAGTATTTTTCAATTATTTTTTTAAATCTGTAATTTAGTCCTACAGCCCCAAGATGTCGATATAGCCCCCATAGTAATCCACATAATGAGCAATCGTTACAAAATCATTTCATTGCGCTACTTGAACTAGTTCAATTGGTCATTCCATTATTACAAAGTACAAACGAGTAGATTAATAAACGGAATGCTGTAGATGGCTACTGACATTTATTTAACCCTTACATCCCTGTAAATACATATAACAGGATTTTAAAAGGACTTTTTCCAATACTATTTCAGAGAACTCATAAGTGTAAATACATTATTTATAGGTTTTAATTTAACAGTACACTTTTATGCCAATCATTTAGTTAAAAATTTTAATTTTCTTGATATCTGGATCTCAGCAGGTACAAATATATATGTTATCAACAGAAGAGAAGATATTGGTTTTTTTTGTTTTTGTTTTTGTTTTTTTATAGCTTTCCTGTTTCTGGCACTGATACCCAAACAGTATAGATATCATAACCACTTATTGAAATCTGGGCATTTGATATATTCTGTAACATGTAAGCTGTAATTATTTATTTTTTCTTTGTTTTGTTTTGTTCTTTTTAATATCATGTAAAAAAAAACAGCCAAAAAGGTTGTTCATAAGAAGCCCTAAGTGTTACTTAAAAGACAAAAAAAAAAAATCCATTCTCAGTTCTTGTGCATTATATTTTGCTATTAAATTTAAACATCATCAGTTGTTTAATCCAGTCTTCTTTCATGGATTGACATTGCTCTGTGAAAATTTGTCCATATGAAGAACACACAGAATTTCTGATTCACAGTAAGCATCAAACTCTGGAATACAATCCAGCAGGAGGGGTTCTTCATCCAAACTACTAACATGTTGAGAGTCTAAAATCCTTACTGCCTTCAGAAACTTGTGAGCTGGTTGAATGAAACATGGTTTTATTCTGCACTGATCAGGGTTGTAGTAACTCGTCAATTTTTCAAAAACTTTGTGGAAAGTTTTAACAACACAGTTTGTTTATTCTGCCGTCCGTGCTGTGCAACTCCAGTGCTCGGTATGTATTTGTTAATTCTGCAGCTTTATTATATGTTTGATGAATTCTAACATTAAATAAGTTAAACCCATCAGTGTGCAGCACACCAGGTGGATATTGCAGCGTGTGACCTCTCAAAAAAATGCTTTTTGAGTGTGTTGGTATAAGCAAACAAGTCTTGAGGTACGTTTTCTTTTAAATGCATCAGTTTCTAGAATGGTAATAATTGGCCATTGTAATTAAGGGGTGTTTCTAATAAGCCAGAATTTTATGGGTTGATTACTTAATCATTCTTTTGATCAGGTTAGCTGGAGTGGTTACATGGACTTCTGGAGGTTTAGGACTGAATTCCTGGTTAAAAAAACAAGTCATGAAAAACGCAGCGCTCTAATCGTAATAGACCCCTTCACATCACACCAAACACCAGGAAGACATGTTATTTGCATTTTGCAGCATTTTGTGTAAAAGGAAAACCAAACCTAAAAAATGTTGAATTGTAAAAACCATCTTACTAAATATTACATATGTATAGTTTGAAACCAAAGTTCTAGCTGTTGGTGTTGGGTCAGGGCCTGACAGTCTATGTTATATATCAAGATCTAAAACAAAATACATTATTGGCATACGCGGAGTATAATTGAAAATTTGCCAATTGACTGACAGCTCACCCCAAGTGGAAAGGAATTAATCTGCAAGAAAGCGTCAAGTATAAACGGTGATATTTGAATAAATTCCAGTCCGATAATGTCATATATTCTTATGGTGATTCTAATATATGATAGAAAGTGATACATTTTCTGTAATAAGCTGTCCTGTTTGTCAGAGCTGCATGATCTTGGCTTAAGAAGGGACTGCCCTCTACAGGTCAAGAAGTTTATTTACTCTCAATATTGGCCTAGATAATTTTTTTTTAATATTCACAGAAAGTTAAGTAGTTCATGTTTCATTTCAGTGTGACCTAAAAGTCTGTTCTCAACTAAGACAAATTAATTTCTACTCAGGGTGGATTCAATTAAAAAAAAAAAAATAAATAAAAACCATTGCCACTTTAGAGCCTTAATGTCTGTAGGATTTCTTAGAATACTTCAAACAACATTTTCAATATAATTTCCAGCAAAATGTATACATAAAGTTTTATATTGTGTATCTTTTAACTTTATTTTTAATGCTTTTTTCTGTTTTTCAGTTCTATAGCAGCTTACAGACCTCCAGAGAGCCCTGCAGCTTTTAGTTCAAGAGCTTTCTTCCTGAGCATTGGACATTTCATTGGGATTTTTGCAGGCTCAATTGCCATGGGAACCATATATACTTTTATTACAGCGCTGATATCGTTTGTACCTTTTAAACAACAGGGTTGGGTTTACTAGTTTGTTCCACATTGTTCAATGTATATTAATAATTATTACTAGCCGTATTCATGAAAAATATGCCATAAGCACAAGGCACTTAGCCCATGCATTAAAGATATGGAGCTTAATCTTCCTCTTCTTTCACCCACTGTTATAACTTGCATTACACTGATAAAGGCTCTAGCCAAAACATTTGCCTATTCTAGTTTTTAATTTTCAGATGTTCTTTTGGCATATTACTCTATTTCAGTCGTTTTCTATGAGCTTGAATTGAATAAAGAAACACAAGTTGCCATCTTCTTTGTTTAGTACATTGAAAATGGAAAATCTGGATGTGATTACAAAATACAAAAAAAATAGACCAGGCCTGTATTTTTTTTCCTTGACCTGCTGAGAGCAAATGACCAAGTTTACAAACCTGTACGAATATCCACAAGTGAAAACGGGACTGCTCTTCCTGATGTCATGGAGTGCATTCCTCTCTGCCGAGGCTTACAGGTATGCATTTGAGATGAAAGAATTATTCTTGAAATTTCAACACAGTACATGAATACGTTTTGAACTTATAGTGGAAGCTGGTGTTGATAGCTGTAAAACCACCTGGGATATTACAATACTGTGAAGTGAACCAGTAAATTGGGACCTTTTCAGCTAGCTTTGAAGGGACTACATATGTTTAATGAATGGAATTGATACCAATCACACCAAATACATTTGGTTTCCTTTGACCCCCTTTTTGTAAAGATGTTGGGGTTCACCACTCACTAGGAGATTTGAACTAGTGCCAGTTACCAAGAAACCTTGTCTTGCAGTGCATCACTAATCTCTAATTATTGTCCCTGTTACTGTCAACACATTCAAAACTTGATCCGGCAGTGATTTATGTCCTAATTTTGCATTTTCTTAGACTTAATTTCTGAAAAACTAAATTTCATGCCTCCCTTTAGCATTTGTTAGTTGGTAGTGATGTAAGGCATAACCCAAATACTGAACTTGAGCCACTGAAGAGGGTTTTGTTCCCCATTTGTGCAGTTATGATTTTAAAAGTCCAGTACATGAATTAGGAAGTTCTTAAACATATCAAAGTGAAAGTACTTCAGCCTTATACCAGTTATTTTTCTTTTTCATTGCATGCATTGTTGCTGTGCTTTTCTATGGAATGACATAATCCCATTACATTTACTTCAGTCTTTCATCTGATGCCAAATCAATAACCAAACAGCTAGAGAAATTACAGAAAGAATGCGCTATATAGCATAATGGCATTGTATTTGTATATGGTTAAAAAGCATGTAGTTATAGCAGTGATTTGTCCATTTTATTGTGAAAGGACAATAAAATCATTACAAGACAAGTAACGATTTGCAATTGCAGGCTAGTAAAAAAGAGTGCTAGGTTCTGCTATGCATGTGACAAAACATATAGCTTTGAAAGCTGGATACAGGGGCCAGCATGGCACAACAATTGACTTTAAGTTGTGCATTGTTTTGTAGGAAATAGTTTTAAAAACACATTGTAAAAAAATAGGTTGGTTTAGAAACAAAATGGCTTGTCCAGAAAACAGCGCAGCACAATTTGGAAAGATGTGATTCGCCAGGTCATTCTTTCGTTGGATTGGACTGAATGCAAGACGGATTACAAAATGAGATGGTTATAATGCCACACGTAGCATGATTAGATTGTTCTTTACAAATGCTGGTTACAAAGTAGTTAGTGTTCTTGCTTCTATTTACCCCACCATGTAGCTTTTCATAAAAGAGCCATATTGTATTTCAGCCATCTGTTCAGTCCTAAAGGGGCTCCCTTTGTGTCCCTGAGCAATGCTACAGATTCTTAGGAAAAACTATATCCTTAATCATCTCTGTAATCTGTTCACTAACATATGAGGGTTATGGATCACAACTGAATTAATACAACTTTTAAAACTTTCCTAAAGCTCCCAAGTCATTTGTGTGATTTTATAATTTTTTTTAAATCAAGTAGCAGGGTTCCAAAAAATACAACGTTACACGCCCCCATGTGTTGCTACAACTGTTTAAATAACGTACCTCTAAATTTTCTTTTCATTGTTAACATCCTGACAACATTTTACACTTACACCTTTAAAATCTGCTTCAAAGCTCTTTTGCACTGATAGTGTAAGGATTATTGCCCACATTGTCAAACAGGTAAGGCAGCAGTAACAATCCATGATGTGGTACGGAACAGATAAACCAGAGCACTAGTTATGTTTCAGTTTTTTTTGTTTTTAATCGCTCTTCCTGCAGTGATTTAGAGGACAGATCTCAAACCCCAGTACACTAGATTGCCTGATTTGAAAAGAACTTTGAAACAGACTTTAAAGTTATAAGTGTAAAAAGTTGTTGAAAAATGACAGGTACGTTATTTAAACAGTTGTAGCAACACATGGGGGCTTATAAAGCTTTGTTTCTCAGAACCCTGCTACTTATTATTTAAATGCCATTGCATGTATCATAACAGAGCCCTTTCTTAATTAAGTTTCAATCCCCTCGTCACTGCTGACGTCTTTTTAGCTCTGGATACCAGTTGCTTCTAAGAGGCATGGTAACTTAATTTATGTGTAATTAGAACCCTTCCCTTTTATAGTTAACTGGAATCACATCATCCTTATTGACCAGTCAGGTAACGAGTATGTCAGGGACATACTCCCCCCACCTCCAAAATTAGATCAAGAACAGTCAGATTGGCATGACCTACATCCACAGCATGCAGATGAAAAATGGGATGTCTGAAATAAAGAGATGGACAGTTGCTCCCAGATTCTGACTCTCAACATGTTAAAGAACACCCTAGATAGGTGTATTTAGTACTCATTGAGACCTATCAAATAATATAATTGTTGCAGCATTATACTGTACAGTACTAACGTAATTTATTGTTGTTCAAATTACTTTTCTATGAATGTGTTCAATTTGATAATACAAGATACAAGATTGTAATTATGGTATACACTGTATTAGATCATTTTAAAAGATCATTTTATTGTGTTACTAGTTGGTGGGTAGGTCAGTTGTCTGCACATGTCCATAACAATGTTTAACTAAATCACACACATAAAGTTGTATGATGCAATGATCAGAATTATTTATTATTATTTTTTTTTATGTCAAGCATATGCATTGTGCTCTCAAGTTCTGCTTAATAAGATAAACATTTAAACATTGTGGACTTGGAAGTACTTGAAATGCGCATTTCCTTGGACACCAAAAATAATGAAATCACTTGGACTGAATATAAAAACAGCAGTGATGAATTAAGACTGTGATATTTTGTCCTGAATAGACTGGATACCGAACCTGTTATGCAAGATTCAAGCCTTGATCCCCATTGAAATCAGGAAAGTGTGAATGAATCATTTGTTAGAGATCTCTTTTCTATTCTAGTAAAAAAAAATGCAACAGGGTTACATATGTCATTGTAGGACAGGTAGGAGATTAGTTTGCAGACTGTGGCGAGGAGCACAGGTTGATAATACAGGAGCTTTAAGGATGTTATTTGTCAAAGATTAACTGCTACACCAATCTTTGATGACAACATGTATTTCGCAAATAGAAAATAATCACCTGTGTTTGCCGAACACATTAGTATGGAGCTTTGTAATGTGTGCAAGTACAACATTGACTTAGAGTGTTATCAAGTTAGCTGCACATTCTCTGTGATCAATACTGCACACATAATCAGAATGGTCCTGCCAGGCCTAGCAAGACACCAACCCAGAAAATCTATGAGAGCTTCATGAAATCTTTTGCTGAGATCTGGCTATACCACCATAATTGGCCTTCATGCCAGTACATTGTGTACGGTACAGTATTTTGAATAAAGGAAAGAAAATAGCTGAGCTTTGACATGCTAGGAAATTACACTGAAATTACACCGAGCAGTAGGTGGTGAAGGGTTCAGGAAGATAAATGGGTATCTTATGAGAACCAGAACTTCATTAAAGGCAATGGCTCAACTTTAACTAATCCACTAAGCAGAGGAAGGTGAAATTCATCAAATGGATTGACTATTTTAAGACACATTGAACCTTTAATCTGTCAATTAAAACTTTTATTTGTTAAGAGTTCAAAAGACGATTACAGCAGGATTTCAGTTTTTTACTCTAGAATATTTTGGAGGCATAAGAAAAGTGGGGTTAAAGTTCATCTGATACCAGAATTGGATTTAAAGATTTACAAGAGAAAATGGTAATTGTTACATGAGTGATTGCCTTGAGCTATCTGAAACTGGCTATTTAGATCACCGACGTATAAGATTTTCCTTTTGCTCTTTTTCTATTTCCATGTGTGTGAGTTTATGAATTTCCTTGCGGAGAACTTCATCTTTTGTTACATGGGCCTGGCAATGTTTACCTTTCTCAACCATGTCTTCAACACACTGTTCATAGCAGGGGCCTTTGTAAACACATACATATATTTTCAGAAAGGAGAAACACAAAAAAAGTCTAAAGCTGTTTCTACAGTATGTTTGTTTTAAAGTGCTTACAGAGTACTGTCAGTCAAATGTACAGAGCAAATTAAAAATAAATATTGAACATGTGGGTTTGTTAAAAAAAAAAAAAAACATTTCTGCTCTGATAATGTAGCTACAGAATTCTACTTGTTTTTTTAATTTTATTCAAAGTCAGGCAAACAATTTCCATCAAGGTTGTCCAGCATTGTTGGCGCTACCTGGATATTCTTGGTTTGTTTTTTGTGACCTTGAGCATCAGTCCTGCCGAGAAACTAATGAGAACCTCATTGAAAACTCTATCAAAGAGGCGAAAGCCCTAAATGTAAAAAGTGTGTGGGTGTTGGAAATATAGGTTTGGCAGGGATGGGGTTAATTTGTATCTCTGCCAGCAATCGCAGGTGTGACCATTCTTCAGTTAGTGCTAAATGGGAGTGGCCATCTGTATAAAAAGCAGCCAAAAGTCCTTTGTTTGGGAGTGGGAGTTGTAATAATAATAATAATGATAATGATAATAATAATAATAATAATAATAATAATAATAATAATAATAATAATAATAATAATAATAATATAAAATACATAGATAGATAATCTGTGTGTTGCTGTTTTTGTTTGAAAAGTTCAGTGAAGGTTCTGCCCAGCCTGGACAGTTTTTGTTGTGTTTTGTTTGAACTTTTTGTTTTGGCCCTTGTGCCTGTTATTTTGTTAGTTGAGTTTGTTGTTAAAAGTGTGCAACAGCGCTAAACTGCAGCTGCAAGCCTCTGAGTCTCATTACTGATGCTACCCTGCTACCGGCCTTATATTGGATGTTATGGAATCAGTAATAAACTTCGTTGCAGGGTAGGGTTAATGCTGAGTTGAGTAGTTCACATTTTTGCTGCCTTACTGTACCTGCTCTGTGGATCAATAGGGCAATGTCATCTCCAGTGTTGTTAAGTACAAACTCAAGTATCTGTATATAGTTATTGATGCAAATTGGCAATATTAGGTGTGTGTGTGTGTGTGTGTGTGTGTGTGTGTGTGTGTGTGTGTGTGTGTGTGTGTGTGTGTGTGTGTGTGTGTGTGTGATTTGTTTTGGGTTTTTTTGTTGTTTTTTTTAAATACAGATTCTAAACACCATTTTCAAACGATGCTGGCTTCTAAAGGACCCTTGAGGCTATTTCTTTGCATGACAAAATCAATCTTATTTGAGGAAATAAGTGTATTCTTGGCTCAAACATCCTTTATTCCTGTAATATCCATTACATTACTGCTGGTCTCATAATAATGTGGTGTGGCCCTCATCCAAACAGCTAATTGTTTCAGACCAACATTTAATATATAAAGCTGAACAATGCCCAATCAGTACATGTAGAAAGAAACATTGTCAATTTTTGCACGGTGCAGTGCTACTTCTTTTTTAATAAATATCATAACTACATTTGCCATCCATTGTTGTATTGAAATGTGCACTGTTTTGAGTTGACTTTGCAGTGGAAGGGAATTCTGACTTGAGCTTCAAGCATGATAGTTCTAAGCAGCCGTATAAAAGCTGAGCATTCAGTACAGAAGTAACTGACTATGGTACAGTCATGGTTATGAAATTAACTGTTCCTTCACTCCATAGGAGGGCTCTCCTTCCAGTCCAGGGCAAATGTGCTTCAGCTATACTGCTCTGTTATAAACATAAACTTTAGAGCTGCTAATCTAATACTAAAATTGTCTTCCCTTTTTCTGGTTTTGCCTTTCAGTGCTACTTAATGTTGACTCATAAAGATAATTCCAGTTCATTGCATACACTATTTTCCCATGAATTCTATTAAGCCCCACAAAGCTTATTTGTTCAGAACGTAAATAGAATTTTGGTTGTCTTGACAACCATATGGATAATTTTATTTGTTGTCTTTTGGTCTTGCAATATGCTAGCTCAAGATTATTATTTTTTTTTTAATGCTGCTGTAGAGTTAGAAGGAACATGTTCAATTACTAGTCCTTTTTTTCTCTCATTTGCTGTTTCTTTGTTTGAGTAGTTCTCATGAATCAACAGATCAAAACAGCAGTAATTTTGTGCAATACCAGAAAGAGCAGTTCTTAATTATTAGAAATTACTTTATCTTGTATCAAATGATACTTGTCTCTCAAAAGATCTCCTCACTAATAAAATGCTGCCCACAAAGTAGAATGTCCTTAGATCATATCTCTTAGATGATGTCTTCAGAAGGTGGTTCTCATAGCCCATTAAACATAGTAAATTAAAGTAACAAAACAACATTTAAATGTGTCCTATACATTTGTACATATGATATGGTTATTTCGCTCTGTGTGTGCATAATTTCCAATTATTAATGATGGAAAACAACCAATTCTGTGGACCAATGTTAAGAAACTCATGTGGCAACGTAGCCTACTATATGTCAGTGCTCTATGACTAATAATAGCCTTTCTGTACAATTGTTTTTAAATCCCCAAGTGAGTTTGTAACAACCCTGTATAACCCATAAATGGTATAAATGTTTTTTTCCTTAATTTGTTAAATTCCTATAGCTAACTATATACTCTCTCTCTTTCCTCCTAAATCTGGGTAGAAAAAAAGACCCCTTGTAGCTTTCAGCACGTGATGATGTTTTCAGATACGATACATTTAAATTTACTGCATGGTGCTTATTGACTCAGTGGTGCTAATAAGTATTATAAGAGGTTTGTTTTCTGAAAGTACTTTGTAATGTCAAACAAGCGTGCACCACTGGTCTTGTAGAGGCTTTTTGCAGGATCTTAGGCAAGTCAAGAAAAGCATAAACTAAGAATATATATATATATATATATATATATATATATATATATATATATATATATATAGTGCCTTGAAAAAATATTCAGCCCCCATCCCTTTTTTCACATTTAAGAGTCTCAGAATCAGAATTTGAAATAGATTAAGTTAGGATTTTTTCCCACTGATCTACAAAGCCTTGATTTAATTTGTTGATGGACTCCATCTGTGTAAGAAATTAGTGGATCACCAGCTTTAAATTAATTTGTGCGGATAAATACCGCTCTCTCTGTATGGTCCCACAGTATGGTATAGCCTTTCAAAAGAAAGAATCAAAATGAAGACGAAAGAGCATTCTAAGCAAGTCAGGGATGTGATTATAGAGAAGCACAAATCTGGGGAAGGGTACAAACCATTTCAAAGGCATTGAACATCCCTCGGAGCTCAGTGCAGTCCATCGTACAGAAGTGGGAAAAATACCAAACTACCACCACACTGCCTAGATCAGGCCGCTCCTCTAAACTTATTTGTCGGACAAGAAGAGCACTTCTTAGGGAAGCTACGGTGAGGCCAACTGTGACTCTGAATGAGTTACAGAAGTCAATGGCTGCAATGGACGATGATGTTCATGTACCAACAATCTCCAAGGCATTCCACAAAAAGGGCCTTTATGGAAGAGTGGCAAGGAAGAAGCCCTGGCTGAAAAAAACCCATACCCTGACCCTCAAAGAGTTCGCAAAACGTCACCTAGAAGATACTGCAGTTATGTGGCAGAACGTCTTGTGGTCTGATGAGACTAAAGTGGAACCTTTTGGCCTGAACTCTAAGCGGTATGTGTGGCGCAAATCAAACACTGCACACCAGCCAGGTAACACCATCCCCACCGTAAAGTATGGCGGTGGTAGCATCATGTTATGAGGATGCTTTTCAGCAGCAGGGACTGCCAATATTGTCAGGATTGATGGGAGGATGAATGGCTCACAATAGGGAGAAATCCTGGATAAAATCTGCGCCCCTCTGCCAAAAAACTCAAACTGCGGAAGAAGTTTGTCTTTCAACAAGACAATGATCCAAAGCACACTGCCAGAGCAACACTGGAGTGGCTTAAAATGAAGAAATTAGATGTCCTTGAGTGGCTCAGTCAGTCCTGACCTTAATCCCATCGAAAATCTGTGGCAAGACCTCAAAACTGCTGTCCATCACCGTTCCCCAACTAACTTGACACAGCTTGAGCAATTTTGCAGGGAGGAATGGGCAAATATTGCTCTATCACGGTGTGCAAAGTTAATAGAGACTTATCAGAAAAGACTACTGTCTGTAATAACTGCCAGAGGCGGTTCAATCAAGTATTGACCCAGGGGGATGAATACTTAAAAAATGATGATATTTCAGTTTTTTAATTTGTATTATTTTATTGTTTAGTATTTTCTTTCTTTTTGGGACTCTGTGAAGAAGAATGTGTGACTCACACATAAAAATTCCCAATCTAATGCATCAAAATCCAGGGCTTTGAGACTCTTAAATGTGAAAAAAGGGATGGTGGCCGAATACTTTTTCAAGGCAATGTATATATATTGTGAGCAGGGAGGGGGTTAATTCCAAAAAAACATGTGCAAATGCACATTTGCTTAATTTGATTGTCAATTGTTTTATTATTAATTATCCCCTGCACCTGGTGATTATTGTAAATTAAAGCCAGGTGCAGGGTATTTAAAGAAAGCAGCCAGTGTGCTCAGGGCTGCTGCTGTGTGAAGGAGCCCAATTGAAGGTGTGCTCAATCGTAATTAAAAAAAAAAAAAAAGGTACTGTGTGAAAGCCTTTATTGTGTAACAGGTAAACAGCTTAGCTGTCCTGTTTGAGTTAGGTTCCTGTTTGTGTAGTTAGTGCTCGAAACAGAGCCAGGTGTTTGTTTTGTTTATTTTGTTTCTGTGTTTATTAAAAAAATAGTGCGTCAGCACTTTAAACTTCCATTTCTGTGTCCTGGGTCCTGCTTTTAAAGGGGCAACGATATATATATATATATATATATATATATATATATATACACACACACACACACACAGTCTATATCACTGTCTGCTCTTTATGCTAAGGGCATATAAAAGGGATTTTACAGGAGACTTCAATGTCCAACCAAAGATTGCTTTATTGTTTAATAAATAAAATGTTTGAACTGTGACACAAGGAAAGCAATCTGGATCACAGCTCAACTAGCAATTTAACCTTTAGGCCGAACATAGCAATACCACATTGTGTTCTACCATATATCCATAGTAAGTGCATACAGTATACAATATATCAGGGTTATCAAGGGTGTACATTTAATATCCTTGCCTTACTTTGTATAATGCATTTAAAGAACCTCCTCTGTGCTTTATTGTGTATACAAGATGCATGTCTAGTAGAGGTTCATTACCGTGTGTCATTAATAACCATATGAGCTGTTGACCTAATGCAAACAAACATTTATTCAAACTTCAAATCTAATTGTCTAGTGTATCCAATTAGTAAAGGAGAGGTGAAGCTGTTGTGCTCAATTTAAGACCTGTTATTTTAACTACAGTATGTAAAATATGCAAGTCATGCTTCAGAGTATAATAATACGTTCCTGCTAGGTACATTTGATCGTTGCGCACGACCAACTATAAATGTAGATTTTATATTTTTAGTTGTATTTAGTTGACAAGACAAAGGAGATAACAAACAAATAAAAGATCAATCAAGTATCTTGACAACAATATGAATCTTCAGCTGAGATACTATTCGGATTTCTGAAAAGTAAACATATTTCCTACAAATAATTAAAATGGTGTATGATTGGCATATCTCAATAGAATCAAGTGGCAATACAATGGTGTAAGGATTAGTCATAGCTAATGCATTTTATCCAGTCTCCATTTAGTGATATAGAGAGACGTATGTGACAGTAATGTATATTTGGAGAGCATTTGTATTTGGCCAAGTCCACACAATTTTCTAGAAAATAAAGTAATTCCTGCTGGGGATGCTTTCTCTAACACTTTTTTTTTTCCCATTTGCTGTATTAATGTTGTATTTATCCAACCAAATGCATATTTCCCCCTGGGACCTCTTCTCAAAATACAATCTGTCTTTTAAAGAAAAGGCTGCCAGATTTTCCATTACTTGCCTGTAGTATTTCAATAACATCATCAATATCTGCCTAGGTTTCGCTCAGACGTCCACTGACTCACAATCAGGGGCATTAGAAAACTGCAGACAGTTGATGAAAACACTATCTGGAAATGTATTTGTTGCTTGATTTTACAACAGAGGGTTCAGTGATCGAGAGAAAGATTTAGGCCAGGAATTGAAGGCATCGTTAATCCATCAAGGCTCCAGGTGGTTTTAACACTTGATCACCTGACCTCCACCTCTACAAAGTTACTACCCTGGCATCCATAACCAATAGGTTCTCTGAAAGTTTAAAACTGTATTGCATTATTTTCGATGGTCAACACCACCTGTGGAAGCTGCTATAGGTTGGTAGTTTCTCTTTAAACATGATTTGCTCAAGCACCCTGGTACATTGGATCCAGTCTTATTCTATTATAGAAGCTCATCAGAACCCTTGAACAGGAGGCAGGGTGTTATGTTCATCTAAATTGTAGCTGGAGCGTACATGTTTCACATTAAGGATCAGGGGACTTTAACGCCGAGTCAGAAATCGTACATGCAAACCTAGCATGTCTGGGCATACTCCTTTAAACCTCGTCCGGGTTTTAGCAGTAGCAGGTACCATAAAATGAGATCATGTGCCCAGGAGTTAACTCTACCAATGTACGGTTTGACTACCTGTCAAACACTTTGGAATCCTGATTGCATTTGGAATCCTGACAGCTTCCAAATCCAAAGTAACCAATGTTTACCACTAACCCATTCAGTTTGTTATTAAAGGAAAAGGATGTGCTTGATCCGTTATTTATTTATTTATGTTTTGCATTCGTTACTGTCAAAAAAAACAAAAACAAATGATCTACAGTAAATGACAAGGGGACTTGTGTTATGTTAATGAGAGGAAGAAAACTGATTTTAGTGAATGGTTCACTCCCTTTAAGTCTGATGAGCTAAATGTAATGGACCCAGGTTCATTTAATTAGAAATTAAGATCTTTGTCCTTTTTCACACTGGGAGTTTTATTGCAACTGAAAACATTTGGTATTCTGTTTGCCAAAGCTCTCTCTCTCTCTCTCTCTCTCTCTCTCTCTCTCTCTCTCTCTCTCTCTCTCTCTCTCTCTATATATATATATATATATATATATATATATATATATATATATATGCTGCTATCAATGCTGCTGCATCTGTAAAGGGTTTAGCAGTATTTAGCAAAGAGGATTCCATTTTATATCTTTATTCTGCTGATTACTCACATGTTTTATTGTGCTAAAATGGTAATAAAGGTCTGTTGTTGCCTTCAAGTAAACCAACATTGTATGACTGAAACTGGAGACAGGATTGATGCTTGTTGCCGTAAGATAGTGTTGCATCTCTGGAAAAGTAATTCAACAATTTCCCTTTGACTGAAAAATGGTGGGTTTGTCCTAATACATGGAAGTTAGTAACCGTGTCATTTTTTGGCAATGCACAATTCCTTCACCACATTATGCAAACACTGTAAGACATTAACATTTCAGAGGTAGCAGGTATTTTTTTTATTCTGTAGTATGTTTGAGGGATGAAAATAACTTAAGCTACAAGCTCTAAAGGTTCCAGGGTGTCATCCTGTGCTGACAGGTACTCAACTGCTGTGCTCACTTTCCTACTTACCACAGCCAGAGATTTTATGACATCTGAGTTTTCATGCCTCAGAATATAAAACGACAAAAGGTTAAATAATGCAGCTGCAAGCAACATTTCCTTTCTTCAACCAGGAAATAACATAATTAAGAAAGCATAGAGCAGGTGCGCTAAGAGCTTGTCATTGTTGTAGCTCTCCCATTAAATCTGGGTTTATAACATGGGGAATAGACGAGAATTACTACAATGTTGACTATTGTTGGTTGGTACTTTACCCACCAACACAGATGTGTGTTTCCTATTCTGTAAGTGCAAGCCTAAGCTCTCGGAACACTTGTCCCCTGTTTGACCTCTTTATCCAAGTGCTGTACACATTTCTGACTTTTTAAACATGCAAAAATGAAAGATTAGAAGACATTTCCAACACACTTAAAGACACTGGAACGGGTAATAATATTTCAGATGAGTGGAACTGCAGGGCAGGAGGCAACAGCAGTGAATCAATGACGTATAGAGAAAGGCAGGTTAAGGACAGTGTGAGGGATAATGAATGTGTTCTTAATGTTCAACACTGCACCACTGGGGAGGTTGAACAGAACTGTCACAGCTCCCTGTGGTTTTACTACCCAATCCCTAACTTCTGAAAAGTAATGCAAACCGCGAGAAGAATAGGACTAATAAATTGTCCTCCTTTGTCCAGCTTCATCCTTTCTGTTCATGTTTTGTTCTTAGCATTTCTTTTAACACCATATACTGTTCATGCTGAGGTTTATCAAGTGAGAATCAAGTGCGTACCTATTCTGTTGGGGCTAGACAGCTGATTGTGACAAGGAGGACACCGTCACTAGTACCTGTGCGGTTGTGTGCAGCTGGAACATGTAACAGGAGATGCGTTGCTAGTGAACCAATTGAACAGGGAGGCTCGCCGGCACTGAGCTGATTGGGAGGTCCAGATTGGCTGGGGACATGCTCGGGGAGGCTGTGCACAGCTCAAAGCAACTGCACCCCCATGCTACACAGAGGGGCGTTTTGTTTACTTCAAGGAGGACAGCGTCCGCTCTGCAGGATAACTACTGCGGAACCCTTCAACTGCAAGACAGGGCATAGGAAGACTCTGCTCAGCCAGCACTGTTGTAAAGACCTGGAGTCGCTGGGAGGCTGGGACTTCGAGAGCAACAGCAGTAGGTTAGTTTAGGGGATGCTGATCCCAACCAGTATAGAGAGGGTTTTGTAGTGTAGTAGGTTCCTTAAGAGGAACATCTCTTTTAGTGACACTAATGCTCGTTTTGTGTAACAAACTTGTTTTTTGTTTTGTTTTCTTTATTAAATCTGACACTAGGGCGACCATTGCTGTTACCCTATTGGCAGCACGTGTGTTGCTTAATAAATCTGCATCCCTGTGTGGCGTGTTAACACCCAATGCTCTGTGTCTGACTTATTATTCAGTGATGACCCACACACGCAACACACTGTTACACTGACTAATAGAGATTCAGAACAGAGAAGCTGGCCTACCACTATGGAGTTTCTTTTTTTGACAGAAACCTATAAAGGTCTGTCTGTGGTGTTCAAGGCTGGAGAAGGCGCAGAGTAGGAGAGGCTCTTCAATTGAACTAAACCAAGGTGCATCTCAACAGTGCCTTGGACTAATGTCCATAAACTGTGTATGTGTGTGTGAGTCTCTTTTTAGTGAATTGTTATCTTTAATGGTAAGTAATATGGAACTTTGTTACTTTAATATTTAAACAATGGCAGTATTTAGATCTAAAATTTAACATTAGCATGTTTTTATTTAGCTTAATACCTGCCAACTGCACACATCTATTCATTATACTACAGGGTGCCCTGTATGTCCAGTTTATTATATATTGTTTTCATGGTCAGTTGACTCTAAAACTGAGCTTGGTCAGTAGACTCTAAAACTGAGCTTGCCCTGCAGAATATTGATAACTTAACAAAGGAACAGATGGGTTAGCCCTGCAATTCATAAAAGGTGCTATAAAGTTAATAAAGCAGGACAATGCAGTTTCTTTATACCATTTGTCCTTTTATAATTCACGCTCCTGGTTTGTGAAAGTGAACCTGTGCAGACTATTTGCACAGATCCTGCGAGATCTATTAATTTCTCATCATATGAATCTTTTCCCATAGCATTCATAACATGCTATATATAAATGTGAAATAGGCTGTGCTCTATAAATGTAGGTCTCTAAGCATCTAGGTAGGTATTTGCTATCAACCCCCTGTGGACTTTTCACAGGGCTCTACACTGTTTCCAGTATTGATTTAACAAAGAGTCTAAATTCATGTTAGCAGCTGGAAATAAATTCTGAATTGCTTGTATGCTGTTTTATTGTAGTCCCTATTGGATATTGATACATGACAACTTAAAAAAAAAATAAGCTTGTCTTTACTCAAAGGTATAATATATATTCCACTGCTTTCAACAGATTGCTTTTCTCACAGGCTGTAAACATTTTTTAAAAAATGTCTTTTTTTATTTATTTATTTTTTAGAAAACCTTTACATTATTTAGCAACTGAGATGGTCATATTTCCATGGAAACACAAAAGGTGCTATAAAAAGCAAGTGCTTTGTGGAAAGCTCCCCCTGCATTTTGAAGGAGGCAATTATTTAGTTTTTGAAGCAAACTGTTTTTTTTTTTTGTTTTTTTTTAGTATTCCCCTGTAGGGTATATTCTCCTGGGCATTTCCTTGATCATTTACTAACAAGTTTGACTGACCACCGTTTCTTTATATATTGTCATGCCTACTATCCCTGATACAAATTACCTTACTTTAACATCTATATTTTTAATGACACAAATGTTTGTTTGTATATCTTGTGGTTCAATGCACTGCATTTGTATTACACTTGAAGCAATCAGAGCTGGGATATACTCAATATCAGAATGCTGTATCTGGCCAGAAGCTTATTACTCATAGATTCATTAACAGTCCTTTTTAAAAAACAAGAAAAAATACCTGTTCATTTTCCAAAACTAAATGATACATTTAAGTATAACACTTTGAAATATGCCTCAATAATTTCTGTTGATTTCATTCAATTGTGGTTAAATTCACTCTTATGGACAGCAATACAAATTATTAAACTAGAATTATACTCACTAATTATAATAATTGCAATGCGAATGAACATCTGTGTTTTAAAACTATTAAAAAGCAGAGGATTTTACAACATAGAGTAATTTATTTGAGTAGCTATAGCTAATCTAGTCTATAAAAATGATGTCATTAGTGCCAGATAAACACCTAATAATAACTTAATAATTTAAGCCCTCCAGGCAAGATAGTTTTCAGAATGGAACATATGACTTAGGGTAATAACTAAGGCTTTAATATCCATTAGTTTAACCTATTTTTAGCACTAGCGAGATTATCAGGTCATCTCAGCTGTTGTTTACACTTCCTATTTCCTGTACCATGATAAATCTTCCTGCGATAAAAAAAATCAATTTCCATGGCCTGACGAAAGAGTGAGTTTGACTCAGGAAGTAATAGGGTTCCAGGAAGAACTGTATACGTTTGTTAAAGCATTGAACTTGTTGATAATATGAATGAAGGCTCGCCCCATAGTGTTTTTGACATTTATTTATAATGATGAAGCACTGGGAGGAGGCTATATTTACAAAGCTTGGTAAATATTTAAGTGTAAGACGTGACTAACGTATAACGTATGAAAAGAGGAAGAAGTTATGTGATCCAAATTCGAACACTTTTTAATAAAACAAAACAAAACATGGCACTTCATCATGATGCTACTAAACTTAATGAGAGGTAGAAAATTAGATTTTAAAGTCATGGTAAAAGCATAATTGTTTTCAAGCAATTTCTGTTTCCGTTAGCACACTGATTTTTAAGAATAGCGTTTCAATGAATGATACCTTTCAGGTTTAATAATGGATATAGAGGAAACTGGTGTTCATCACATTGGCAGTGCTAAATCCAATTAAACAAATTTTATGATACATAACACAGTAATTCAGCTTTGGTCGAGTTTATGCTATTTATAGTAGGTGTAACCTAGTCTAGTGAGATTTGTTTTGCTAGTAATGCCCTGTGTACTTGTGTTTCCATTACTACAAAGTGCTATTCACAGTTTAGATTTTGTTGAAATATAAAGACACAGTTCTCTCTCTATATTGTTTCTGTCCTCATTTGTCATTTAATCAGTAAGCATTGATGCTGGATAGCTAAGGGAAGTTTTGAACCCCAGAATTCACAGATTATATATGCTATTAATAAAACAGCCTTAATGAGATAATGACTCCTTTTTTCTTCTGTTTGTCAAATGTGAGCCAGCAATAGTGATTAATCCCATCTGCTCTTGTCAATCAATTTATATATATATATATATATATATATATATAGATAGATAGATAGATAGATAGATAGATAGATAGATAGATAGATAGATAGATAGATAGATAGATAGATAGATATACACACACATACACATACATACAGTGGCTCTCAAAAGTATTCAACCCCCTTGGACTTTTCCACATTTTATTCTGTTACAACGTGGAATCAAAATGGAATTAAGTAGGAGTTTTTGCCAATGATCAACACAAAAAACGTCCATAATGTCAAAGTGAAAAATATAATCTACAAATTGTTCTGAATTAATCACAAATATAAAACAGAAAATAATTGATTGCATAAGTATTCACCCCCTTTGCTATGACACACTTAAATAAGCTCTGGTGCAACCAATTGTCTTTAGAAGTCACATAATTAGTTGTGTGCAATTAAGGTGTTTCACATGATTTCAGCTGAAATACATTTGTCTCTTGTCCCACAGCTGGTTAGTACATTTCCTAACAAAAACTACATCATGAAGACGAAAGAACATTCAAAGCAAATCCAGAATAAGGTTCGTCAAAAGCACTAATCAGGGGTAGGATATAAGGACATTTCCTAGGCATTGAATATCCCCCGGAGCACTGCAAAATCCATTATTAAGAAATGGAGAGAATATGGCACAACTTTGACTCTGCATAGAACAGGCCGTCCTCAAAAACGGAGTATCTGGGCGAGAAGGGCACTAGTCAGGGAGGCCACCAAGTGGGCTATGGCAACTCTAAAGGAGTTAAGGTCTTCCATGGCTGAGCTGGGAGACACTGTGCATACTGTAAGAATAGCCTGGGTGCTTCACAAATGTGGCCTTTATGGGAGAGTGGCAAAAAGAAAGATATTGTTGAAAAAAACTCACATCAAATCTTGGCTAGAGTTTGCCAGAAGGCATGTGGGAGACTCTGAGACCAAGTCGAAGAAGATTCTAGGACTGATGAGACTAAAATAGAGTTTTTTGGCCTCAATGCTAAGCACTATGTTTGTTGCAAACCTAACGCCACACATTATCCTGAGAACACCATTCCTACCGTGAAGCATGGTGGTGGCAGCATCATGCTATGAGGATGCTTCTCTGCGTTAGGGCTTGGAAAGCTTGTGAAGATAGAGGGCAAAATGGATACAGCAAAGTACTGAGAAATCCTGGAGCAAAACCTGCTGAAGTCTGCAACAGACCTGGGACTCGGAAGAAGATTCATCTTCCAGCAGGACAATGATCCAAAACATACAGCCAAAGCCACACTGCAGTGGCTTAAAAACAAAAAGGTCAATGTCCTGGAGTAGCCCAGTCAAAGCCTGGACCTCAATCCATTTGAGAATATGTGGAAAGAGTTGAAAATTGCTGTTCACCAAAGGTCCCCATCCAACTTGACGGAGCTTGAGCAATTTTTCAAAGAAGAATGGGCAAAAATTGTAGTGTCCAGATGTGCAAAGCGACTTAGAGACTTATCCAAATAGAGTCATGGCTGTAATTGCTGCCAAAGGTGCCTCTACCAAATATTGACTCAAGGGGGTGAATATTTATACAATCAATTATTTTCTGCTTTGTATTTGTAATTAATTTAGAACAATTTTTAGATTTTATTTTTCACTTTGATATTATGGACTTATTTTGTGTTGATCAGTGGCAAAAACTCCTAATTGAATCCATTTTGATTCCATGTTTTAACACAATAAAATGTGAAAAAGTCCAAGGGGGTACTTTTGAGAGCCATTGTGTATATATAGATATACAATCTATTATATTATATATATATATATATATATATATATATATATATATATATATATATATATATATATATATATATATATATATATATATATATATATATATATATAATACTTGGTGGAAATACCTTTGGCAGCAATTACAGCTGTGAGTCTGTTGGGATAGGTCTCTACCAACTTTCTACACCTACATTGGGCAATATTTGACCATTCTTCTTTACAAAACTGTTCAAGCTCAGTCAAGTTCCTTGGGGAGCATTGATGGACAGCAATCTTCAAGTCATGCCACAAATTTTCAATTGGATTTAGGTCAGGGCTCTGACTGGGCCACTCAAGGACATTTACCTTTTTGTTCCTTAGCCACTCCAATGTAGCTTTGGCTGTGTGCTTTGGGTTGTTGTCAATTTGAAAGGTGAACATCCATCCCAGTTTCAGCTTTCTTGTAGAGGGCAGGAGGTTTTCCTCAAGAACTTCTCTGCTTCTTTGCTCCATTTATTTTCCCTTCTATTCTAATAAACACACCCGTAATAAAATAAAACAGATAAAGGGGAAAAATGCAGATTATATACATATATTATAATTATATATAATTTTGTTAAAGCTGTGTGTTGTGTTGCTTAGTAATACATATTGTATTAGCACAACGTGTGATTGTGTAGAAATGGGTTTTTGCAAGAACTGTGTTATCGAATTTTGAGAGTTGTTTGCGGACCACCGGAGTTTACTCACATACCACCAGTATTCACAGGTTGGGAACCAGAACTCTAACCCATACTTTTGTTTCCATTGACTTGGCTCAGGTTTACTGTAGTTTAGACACTGGATATTTTTCAAATTATTTTTGCATTTCATTGTTTAAATAAAAGGAAGGCCAATGATTGCATTCTTTTAATAAAGATGTTCGCTCGCATCCAGATGACCCCAGTGTACATGGTGGGGTTGAAAGGTCAGGAAGCAGTGACAGAAATTGCAAGAAAAGAGGACAAGAAAAACATGCACAAAACAATTCTTTGGACTCAAAAAATGATAAATAGCCAGCATATAAATAGAGGGATATTGTAGAGGGAAAACTGGACTGGGTAGACTGGTCAAATGGTAATAATAAAAGAAAATAGCAACAGTAATAATGTTTATGGTTAATATGCAGATTATGTGGATTTAAATACTCTTTTATTGTTTGCACAGAAATATTCCTGATATTTATTATATTTAAAATTCAATGCTGTTCCAGTTTGATAACTATTCTGGCCCTATTCTAATGAGTGACCAAGAAATGTATAGCTGCAGGCAAAATAATTGCTCGGGTTTTGCAGCCTGTTATTTGCTCTTGATTTTTATTTTATTAATTTAGAAAATAAAACTATAGTTGTACATAACCGGATTCTTCCCTGTGGTTAAAATGAAACATAATTGCTTCTTCATTTCAAATGTTACTGTTCCCTTCCAACAGTACATACAAATCATTGCATCCATATCTCTTTGTTATTGTTTTAGATCTTGAACTCTGCTTTCTTCTTTCATTTCATTTCCTCAAATTATTTTCCTGCTATTGTTCTACCTCATGAGTATTTTATTCTGTATAGACTATTTCTTATTTTAATGTTGTCTTTTTTTTATTTTTGGCTTGTGTTATTGCTCTCTGTACTGCCAATTCTCCTGTCTTCTTGACCTTGCCTCTGCTTCACAAGAGGTGTCCATGCAGGCTGCAGGCATTTAAGTTCCTCTCTTAGTTTCACTGGAAACCACAAATTGTGGAAGTTTAGCATTGCAGCGTATGTATTCATTTCAGTACTGCTTTTGGCAGACAGGTATTCTGATTCAGAGATCAAGATAACCACAGAGGACTTTTATTAACCCTTCCAGAGTTATTCATTGAGTACTAGTAGCTCTTTCTTAAAGTCTGCATCTTCCCTTGGAATAAGGTTAGATAGTAAAGTAGCTTTCTTTTTTTGTTACTAAGCCCTTTTAGTTAGTACTCACTTACAAAAGTATTCTTCATAGGTGATGAACAATATGACGAGCTATTCTTTGCCTGAGTGTCCCTATTTTTAAAGAAACAGACTGAGTCACTTTTGTTTAGTGTGTACAGAAACTTGGTTTAATTTTACTCTTATTCCCTGCCTTCATTCTATGTGAAAGGTTGATAATGAGTTCAGAAGCTCTATGAAAATAGTGGATGAAAAATATTTTGCACATGGCAGCTTTTCCATTTTAGTTGTTTCTGACATGCAGAGGTTGAAAGCTGTGTTTTGGGTAACAGGGGAGGGTAAAATTGTCACAATTCATTGTTTTCAAAGTAATCTAGTTTGGTTGATATAATTTCCATCTTAGCCATAGGCTGCCATTTTCCCTGGCCCCTAAAGAGACATCACTACGTCTGTGTAACAAATGGGATGGCTGAGGGTGTATCTGAAATAAATACCCTACTACAGAGCTAGAAAAGAAAATGGGAAATATGACAAACCACAGTGGAATTCTTAAGTGCCAAATAAACAGCATTGTGGACGGCTTTCAGTTCTGTATAATGTAATATATATCCGAGGCGCCAGCAGAATGTGGAGGAAAAAAAAAACAAACACCTGCTGGGTTTTCAGAATCTGCTTATAGATTCCTTTATCAGCTTGTGCCCAGTAAGTTAAGACTGTCAGCTCGTGTTTGTCATCCAGATCTAACCCATGAGAAGTACAAGGATTCTACTGCTCAAGTGTGGTCTTTTACATAATTGATATGATGTATTTGCAGCGCTCTCCTTAACAGTAATGTAGGCAGCATGTGTCAGTGTGATAAATCTTCAGTGTTGCAAATGAGCCATGATTTGACATGGCTGTTTGACTTTATGAGCAAAATGGAAATTATACCAATTGAGTCAACTGTTGAATGATATTGATTATATCTGTGTATCTTTAAGGTGCCATAGAAATACTGTTATAGTTGCAATAATTGGTTGAGATAATTGGGAGATTTATTCATAAAGGTTTCCTCTGAAATGTAAAATTGTTGCGATCAAGTCTAAAGATGAGTTGTATTCCAAATGGGCTGTATTGAAATTAATATAGCTGCTTTTTAAAAAAAAAAAAAAAATTAAATGCACTATTAATATAATACAGTCATAAAATCGGATATGTAAGCCATAGTATATTTGGTATACACAAACAGACAGACATAAAATAGACTGTACAACAGCTGGCATGTACTGTAAGCGTTTAGCCATCTGTGTGCAGAATCTCTGGAAAAGCTTAAAAAAAGTTTCCACCTTTTCCCTGAAGTATATAAAACTGTCTGGAATTCACAGCAGTCTTCAGTGTTGAATTAGAGTAGAGAAGGGAACAGGTTGACTGTGTCCCTGACTGGGGCAACCTTTAGACAGGTGCACAGCTCTTTGTTTAAAATATTGCTTTAGATCCTTAAGCACTGTATGAGTTTCGTTGAGAAATCCTTTTCCTTGAATTTTTTTCTATCTGACAATTAAGACCCAGGTTAAGAGGTTAGAATAGAGAATCAGCAGCCGGTCCTCACTGGGGATTCCGTGGGGGCGCCACATTGGCTTTGGCACTCCCAGGGTTAGGGTGGAGGAATCCAGCTTAGACTGTTTCTCTTCAACTCTCTGCGACAATCCCTACAGGCCAGGTGCCGAGTGAGCTTGGGGGCGGAGATTTGCTGGGCTGGTCTTTGTCCTCCAGAAGCCAGTAGCCTGCACACATAAGCTCTTGAGTTCCTGTGTGTAAAAAGACTGTATTCCTTTAAAGTGGTGGTCTTGTTTGAGCTTTTAGGAATGTACCATATAACTGGTTGTAATTGTAAAGCAATGATTTCAATTTGGTATACTAGTCAAAACATGCCATCTGTACACCAAATCTCGTTGGAATTAGGCCAGGTTTTGCCATTATGAATTTCGAGAGATGACTACAATGTGTTGCTATGGTTGACTGAAAGTGGCAAACAATATATATATATATCTATATATATATATATATATATATATATATATATATATATATATGACTAAACCTCGCCACGGTTTGGAGCCCCACGGTTCGTTGCCCCTTTCAATGCAAGACCCAGGACACAGGAATGGAGCACTAACTGAACACACAAGCAGGAACCTAAACTATAAAACAGGACAGCTAAGCTGTTTACCTGTTACACCAACTAACAAAACAAAACACACAAAAAGGCTTTCACACCGTACCTTTTTTTTTTTTTTTGCGATTGAGCACACTTTCAATTGGGCTCCTTCACACAACAGCAGCCCTGAGCACACTGGCTGCTTTCTTTAAATACCCAGCACCTGGCTTTAATTTACAATAATCACCAAGTGCAGGGGATAATTAATAATAAAACAATTAACACAAATATAATTAAATTAAACCAATGTGCATTTGTACATGTTTTTTCCAGCAGGGAGGAAATTAACCCTCTCTCACAATATATATATATATATATATATAGGCTGATATATATATATGAAGGCTATATTTGCATCCTGAGCCACTCTAAAAAAAGGCATAATACCACAGCAGTGACATCAAAAAGTGATAATTCTGCAGGAGGAAAATATACTTGAACTTTGACCCATTCGACTCCTCGAGACCATCACTTTCAATTCAAACACAAAATGTCTCATTTTCAATCACTCGACAACACCCACAGTACAGAAATGTAATCATTAATGATCAACAAAATGAGAATACGTTTAAAACGCCTGCACAGCACTGAAACACTACGTATCAAAAGAAAAACGAACTGTAGTGCTAAACCTTGTCTTCTTTAATAGTAGCATCACAAGGGTGTCCATGTATTATAAAAATAATAGATGGGCCTCTTCAGTGACAGTTACAGGAACACAATTCCATCTTGGGAACCACCATTTGTTGTTTTGTTTTTTTTTCAGGTTAATACTCTATTGAGCTTTAATGACCCATACAGATATTAAGCACATTAAGCAGTTCTACCTCCTTTCTTCTTGAATAAGATTCTCATCCAGCAGAACTGTTATTACATGGCCATGTTTCACAGCGGCACTTTTGAAAGATTTCTCTGCAACAGTAATGAATGGGACCAAGTAACTTAGTGTTAAACTTGCAGCATTTGCGACTGAAGGATCTAGGGGTTGGGCATTTAACAAATGCAGCTAAATAATTTGCAAAAATGATTTCAGTTCAGTTACAAAGAAAAAAATAAAGGAATATAACTATGTTAAGCAAGAGAAAACGAGCGGTGTAAATAGAGGCATTCAAAAGCAAATTCCCATGAAATAGGGGATAGAAAGGTTCTTTAGCCATTTAATTGGAAATACAATATTTCTACAACCATTACACCTCATATTCTTCTAACCCTGGTGTCAGAAATATTGTAAATGGCTCACACTCACACTCTGGTTCTTGTTTAATTATATAAACAGCAATATATCCAATTACCAGAACCATTCGATCATTTAATTTTGCCCTATGTGTACAGTGGCTTGCGAAAGTATTGACCCCCCCTTGGCATTTTTTCCTATTTTGTTGCCTTACATCCTGGAATTAAAATTGATTTTTTGGGGGTTTGTATCATTTGATTTACACAACATGCCTACCACTTTGAAGATGCAAAATATTTTTTATTGTGAAACAAACAAGAAATAAGACAAAAAAACAGAAAACTTGAGCGTGCATAAGTATCCCCCCCCCCCCCCCCCCCCCCCCCCCCCAAAGTCAATACTTTGTAGAGCCACCTTTTGCAGCAATTACAGCTGCAAGTCTCTTGGGGTATGTATCTATAAGCTTGGCACATCTAGCCACTGGGATTTTTGTCCATTCTTCAAGGCAAAACTGCTCCAGCTCCTTCAAGTTGGATGGGTTCCGTTGGTGTACAGCAATCTTTAAGTCATACCACAGATTCTCAATTGGATTGAGGTCTGGGCTTTGACTAGGCCATTCCAAGACATTTAAATGTTTCCCCTTAAACCACTCGAGTGTTGCTTTAGCAGTATGCTTAGGGTCATTGTCCTGCTGGAAGGTGAACCTCCGTCCCAGTCTCAAATCTCTGGAAGACTGAAACAGGTTTCCCTCAAGAATTTCCCTGTATTTAGCGCCATCCATCATTCCTTCAATTCTGACCAGTTTCCCAGTCCCTGCCGATGAAAAACATCCCCACAGCATGATGCTGCCACCACCATGCTTCACTGTGGGGATGGTGTTCTCGGGGTGATGAGAGGTGTTGGGTTTGCGCCAGACATAGCGTTTTCCTTGATGGCCAAAAAGCTCAATTTTAGTCTCATCTGACCAGAGTACCTTCTTCCATATGTTTGGGGAGTCTCCCACATGCCTTTTGGCGAACACCAAACATGTTTGCTTATTTTTTTCTTTAAGCAATGGCTTTTTTCTGGCCACTCTTCCGTAAAGCCCAGCTCTGTGGAGTGTACGGCTTAAAGTGGTCCTATGGACAAATACTCCAATCTCCGCTGTGGAGCTTTGCAGCTCCTTCAGGGTTATCTTTGGTCTCTTTGTTGCCTCTCTGATTAATGCCCTCCTTGCCCGGTCCGTGAGTTTTGGTGGGTGGCCCTCTCTTGCCAGGTTTGTTGTGGTGCCATATTCTTTCCATTTTTTAATAATGGCTTTAATGGTGCTCTGTGGGAGGTTCAAAGTTTCGGATATTTTTTTATAACCCAACCCTGATCTGTACTTCTCCACAACTTTGTCCCTGACCTGTTTGGAGAGCTCCTTGGTCTTCATGGTGCCACTTGCTTGGTGGTGCCCCTTGCTTAGTGGTGTTGCAGACTCTGGGGCCTTTCAGAACAGGTGTATATATACTGAGATCACGTGACAGATCATGTGACACTTAGATTGCACACAGGTGGACTTTATTTAACTAATTATGTGACTTCTGAAGGTAATTGGTTGCACCAGATCTTATTTAGAGGCTTAATAGCAAAGGGGGTGAATACATATGCATGCACCACTTTTCCGTTATTTATTTTTTAGAATTTTTTGAAACAAGTTATTTTTTTCATTTCACTTCACCAATTTGGACTATTTTGTGTATGTCCATTACATGAAATCCAAATAAAAATCAATTTTAATTGCAGGTTGTGAGGCAACAAAATAGGAAAAATGCCAAGGGGGGTCAATACTTTCGCAAGCCACTGTACCAAGGTTATGAAAAACATTTGCATCTACAATGATAAGAAAAATGACATTAGTGTGTAATTTATTCTATTTAGTGAATTTATTTCTGATAAAAGTACAGTATGCGAAAAGCTAGGTTCGGTCTATTTGAAAGATTTCCCTGGCTCACATGTACTGCATTCTTAATATAAACCACTTTACAAAATTGAACACAACACAACCATGCTGATTTGTAACTGCACTATTATAAGGAACACTGGCAAATTTAATACACAGCTATTTGCAACTTCACTCATCAACATCATGTTAAAGTAAACAGAAACTAAAACGGGAAACACTGTGTAACTTTTGATAAGAAACAACCACTACCACGCTGCTTTCTCAGATAAACTCTAATAACATTGGCCTCCACCTATTTGAGATTAGTGTCACACCAAATTAAGCTAGTTAATCCATAACTAAAAACATTAAATGGTAGAAGGCACTGAGAAATACTTCTTTACATAATGGTTATCCTTTTTTTAAGTTTCTTTTCATATATTGCTATTCACTTTAATTACATATTTGTTAAGCATGAGTTACCGCATTTCTGCCCTTTGTGGACTGTAATAGTTCAGACCATTGCTGGCAGTGCACTGAAAGCCATTAAGCTTTGGCGTATTTAGAGCAGTACTTAACATTGTTTTCATTTTGATCAGACTGCAAAGAGCTCAGTCTGAGTAAAAATAGATCTACTGTTAAAACATCATTCATTTCAATGGGGCTTGACTTTCAAGTCATCTTTTAAGAGTTTGATCATGTGATTGGCTTTTTCACTGTCCAGTTTTTCTTTTTGTTTGTATTTATTTAAAGTAATGTAATTCAATATTGATATAATCTGCTGCCCCCCCACTTCCATCTCATGTAACATACACATTAACCACCATTACAGTTTATAGCTGATTTGCATAGTAGACAAATGATCTATCCTGTGTTTTTTTTATTTTCTTTTGTAATTTGGATTTCAAATTGCATAGTTATTTTTCATCTCTTTAAATTATCCCAGCTTCCTTCTGTACGAATACAGCAGGAGGGCATCACTGTGAGCAGTAAGGATTCTTTACATGATTGCTATGCTGGCAGTTTGTCAACTGAGAAACGTGCTGTTCCTTTCTAAACATAAAAACATAAGAACATAAGAAAGTTTACAAACGAGAGGAGGCCATTCGGCCCATCTTGTTCGTTTGGTTGTTAGTAGCTTATTGATCCCAAAATCTTATCAAGCAGTTTCTTGAAGGATCCCAGGGTGTCAGCTTCAACAACATTACTGGGGAGTGGATTCCAGACCATCACAATTCTCTGTGTAAAAAAGTGCCTCCTATTTTCTGTTCTGAATGCCCCTTTGTCTAATCTCCATTTGTGACCCCTGGTCCTTGTTTCTTTTTTTAGGTCGAAAAAGTCCCTTGGGTCGACATTGTCAATACTTTTTAGAATTTTTAATGCTTGAATTAGGTCGCCACTTAGTCTTCTTTGTTCAAGACTGAATAGCTTCAATTCTTTTAGCCTGTCTGCATATGACATATGCTTTTAAACCCAGAATAATTCTGGTCGCTCTTCTTTGCACTCTTTCTAGAGCAGCAATATCTTTTTTATAACGAGGTGACCAGAACTGAACACAATATTCAAGATGAGGTCTTACTAATGCATTGTACTGTTTTAACATTACTTCCCTTGATTTAAATTCAACACTTTTCATAATGTGTCCTAGCATCTTGTTGGCCTTTTTTATAGCTTCCCCACATTGTCTAGATGAAGACATTTCTGAGTCAACAAAAACTCCTAGGTCTTTTTTATAGATTCCTTCTCCAATTTCAGTATCTCCCATATGATATTTATAATGCACATTTTTATTTCCTGCGTGCACTACCTTACACGTTTCTTTATTAAATGTCATTTGCCATGTATCTGCCCAGTTCTGAATCTTGTCTAGATCATTTTGAATGACCTTTGCTGCTGCAACAATGTTTGCCACTCCTCCTATTTTCGTGTCGTCTGCGAATTTAACAAGTTTGCTTACTATACAGGAACATTTCAGTATGCCTGTAGGTCAGTGGATATATAGTGGATGCATGAATTCCCATTGAAATATGTCTATTATAGTGAAACACACATCCACTCAAGCCCTCTTAACTGTAGAGACACAGTTGGACCTTTGTCTAGGGCTGTACAGCTATATAGAGGTGGAGGTTCCTATAAATTGTAGTTTCAATTTCAGGTTAAATCAGATTATCAGCAGTTCAGCATTTCATGTTCCAAACAAAGCACAGGAGCAGAAAAAGTGTAAAAGAAACTTTAAGGTTTCTTTAAAAAAAAGAAAGAAAGAAAGAAAATGAGATCTCTCATCACCTTCAAATACATGTAAACTGTGTCTGTAACCCAAGGCTCCTGTTATCAGTAGGTTATAATTAAGTCTCCTGAGCTGACAATGATACCTATAGAACCCTTTCTGTTTTATCTTTATCTTTTGTCAGGGAGCAGGCTTATGGTCTCAACCTGTGTGGGTTGAGGAGTAAATTGTCTCAAGGCAGTCTAACAGAACTTATCACAGTGAACTCTGCTTGTAAAGGACAGCAGACCTCTGCTTTTAGAGTTCCTCAAAATAGGGGTGAGGAGTGAACTTGGAACAAACAAGACAAGAGTTCATCTAAACCAAATATCTGCGTCTAACATTTTCAAGATTAATTTCCCACAATGACAAAGGTCAGGGGTGAAAGCAGTGCATAGCAAAAATAAATAAATACCATGTTTCCATGACCAATTAACCATTAGTATACGATTGTATTTTTGGCTAATAATAGCTGAAGTGGTGAAGAATTTCTTCCAGCCATGTATTATGTTCAGTGAAAGCTGCAAGATCTCATTAATATAGTCCTAGTGCTGTGTCTTTATATTATAATATTAGATTGTATTTCCCAACAAAGTTTTGTTGTACACTTACATAATCTCACAGGAACTTTGTTGCTTAGTGTTGCACAGATTCCTCATTCCTCCTTGCTTCCTGTCTTCTTTTCCCTTGTTCAGGAATCGTAACAAATGAGGCTTGCAAATCCTGATCATATACTTTCCAAACATAACAATTGTCACAAAAACAATTCTTATTCCTGGAGGTTTCTGAAAGTCCACATGTTTCTTTACAGTAATGCTGGGTTTCCATTGTCAGACGTTTTCACAGATGCATACCTAAATTTAATTGTATTTCAGCCCACAATTTAAACACAGTCATTTCTGTATCCTGATACATCCATCCTTTTTCAAGTTTGTTTCAATTGCTGCTTTGGAGGGTAAATGACTTAACATGTGGAGGTAAGTACTTAGACAATCTTTCATTAAAACATTCTCGCCAAGTTTGGTGTGCCAGTGTGCAGTAATAATTGAATTGGCAATAATATCTGTTTAATGTGCTTAAAAGCTTGGATTTAAGAAGGCAACCAAATTGAGAACAGAGTAACCACATATCAGGGGTTAAAAACTCTTCTGGACATGCCACCTAAGCCTGAGTGAAGGATTGTAATACTGATTTAGAGGAGAGACAAGCTCTCTAAGTGTGATAGTTTTAGGAATCGTTTAGACAGTACATTTATGTTTAAGTCAATTAAATTACATATAAAGTGTGGGCGTGAAAGGCTGGGAGTTGCTCAGACATTAACAGTGTGTTTTAGCCATTTCAGTTGTCTGTTGCTTCCAGTAAATGCACAGTGATGATGATGAATCTTTGATTAACACTGACGTGAAATTGAAAATAACGCCAGCACTAAACACTAAAATGAAGTAAGGGAAAATACAACTCTTGAGTGGAAAAACCATATTTCAACAGTATAACTAACAATAAACTTCTTAGAAGAATGCTACAGTTTTTTTTTTTGGGGGGGGGGGGGGTTATATTTTTTTGTGGGTTTTATGGAATTACAATTCATGTATTACTCTTAGCATGGCCAATTGATAGGACAAGGTCTAAGCGAATATGCCTTTGACACCTGATTATTTTCCTACAATGTTGTTGCCTGGAATTCACCTGTGTGATTTCAATGGCCTGTTGAGTGCGATTACATTTCCCAGGACTGTAAAAGGTATGAGATACCTGCTTTCATCATGATTTGTCCTTACAAGAGGAAACTTAACAGTTAGAGTGTACGAGGGTGTCTGTAAGCTAAGCCAAATTAGATACAAAATAGATATTGACAAGAAATAAAAACATTAGAGTGTACGTACTTCAGCATTTTTATAATCTTTGGAAAAGGAAAAATTATTGTAAAGCAAAACAACAAACAATACATTCATACTAACAATTTCAGGGCATAGAATCAGTTTTGTTTTATTAGCTTCTATGTTAAATTACTTCAGGTTGCCTTTAGAAAAATAGTATAAGGTGTCTATTGTTGGGGATAACTGAGATGAGAACATCTGTTTCAATCCTTTTGTTGTCTTGTTTCTGAGACATTATTCACCCTCCTGGCTGACCATTCCTTTCTCTATGGTATAATTTTACCTGTTTCCTAAGGTTTTAAATGCAGCTGATCAGGGGGCGTAGGGGACAATGAGTTGCATGTTTCTTGCTGTTTATTTAAAGAAACAGCACCCTGAGAAAAAGGCAGGCTCGACAGTTTTGCATGATGTTAATAGTCTCCAGAATAGGAGAAGCAGCGTGGGCCATTATTTAAACACAGACACCAGATAGTGTCCTTTTAAACTAAAACATTGGGGAGTTTTCCCTTAACAGACCAATTTCAAGTTCACATTTGGAACTTTAGCCTTCTATGGGAAACAATGGGCCAGATTCACTTAGCATTTTCATCAGTATCTAGGCTATTCTCCTCAGATGTAGACAAAGAATGGTGCTGAGGGAAAAGGAAAGACCGCTCGTATTGTTATGTACAAGCCCAAACCCCTATAGGATATGTTCTACACAGACGTCTTTGTTTCTCTAAACAGTGAAGCGTAGTATGAATTTCCAAAAGATTAAATTCACTGCAAAACTGTTATTGACACCTTTCCTATCCACCCAAAACCCTGTCCTGTTTTACCTATATAAAAACTATTTTAATGGAACTTGCTTTGTAAGATGAAAAGCTTAATTGAAATGTAAGAATGAGGGCAATTAGTATTATTAGGCTTCCAAGCCAAAGGCTGCTGTTTGAAAACTGTTTGTCCAACAAACTCCAAACTTGGTAGTTATTGTCCCAGTAACAATGGGATATAAATATGTGAAAATGGTGATGTTTTATAAAACAAGATGGCCACCAGTTATATGTTTACATTTGAAATTTAAACCTGTGTCAGTTGACAAACAATTTACTTGACTAACTCCAAACTTCACAAGCATCATCCTTGACACGGTAGCAATTCAACTGACTTTTAAAAAAATGGTGTTGACCTGAAACCAAAATGGCTGTTTGATGCTTCTTCTTCCAGTAATTGCTTAAGTGTTTGGTACTGGTACTGGGGCTTGGAAGCCGTAAAACTGCCTGGTAGTTCTAGTTATTATTATTATTATTATTATTATTATTATTATTATTATTATTATTATTATTATTATGTAAAAATGTATCTTTTTCAACCAGAGACCCAGGGCCATTCTGGCTTCCTGGAAAGGGTAAATGTATCTGGAGTTCTTCTGTTGATTCACTTATTATTTATTCTCACTTAAAACTGTCATTCTGGTTCAAATAAGTTATGACTGGGCTAAATATTTGCATGAAAAAAGGTTCAGGCATTGCATGTTAAACCTGAACTCAATATTCCCAACACTACTTCCTTATCCCAACATTTCAGTCTCAAATGTAGCAAAAACAAACATGAATTTTCCTAGACATAATATATATTGACAACATTTTTTTATCCCTTTCCATAACTAATAATCTCACATTTAGAAACCCAGAACTGGGTTCTGTCAGAAATGCAATCATTGTACTTTGTACTGACTGTTTAGCATGAAGATATTCTGTTTGACTGCATTGTTTCGATAACTGCTGCCATCTCTGCATAACAGATGCCAATTTGCTGGCATATACAGCTATGGCCAAAGGTGCATCACCTAGAATTTTAGGATTGAGACATAATAAAAATGATATTAACACAATTAATATCTTTTATTTAACAACATGTAATCAAAGAAACTACAAATTGATAACACAGAGGTCTACCAGAAGCTGTAATAGTAGTACAGTATTTTCCAAATTGTCAGTTTTTTGTTAAGTTTATGGGAAAACTACAAAGCGGTATGTAATTCTATATGTTAAGGTAACTTAATTCAGCAGGGTTCGTTCGACTTTGTGAAAAAAAAATGAGCTCATTCAGATAGTTCACTTGCCTGTTGCTCCGAAACTCATTGTTTTCGCTGAAAGAGATAGAACTAAGCTGTAGCAAACTTCCCATTTTAGGGTAGTTGATTGCTGTCATAATGTAAGAACACATTTCTGTTTGTTTATTTTATTTTTTCTCTGCTGGGTAATGCGATTCACAAAATAAAAAATAACAGTACAACTTAAATGTATTCATAATGTTAAACTTATAAGCATCAGTGATAAACAAAAAATCACTGCGAAGGCACTGCTGTACTTTAGGAGTCGCTTGTAACAAAAGCAGTTTCTCTTGTTCTAACCAGAATTTCTTTGCATGTCTCTTTTTTAATAGAGTGGGAGTTGATCCTTCAGAAGAGTCAAAGGCAGAAATCACAACTCAGGTAAGGTACAAAATGCAGTCTTATTTAATGTTAAAAATAATTATATCTTAACAATCAAGTAATTTTAATTAGGTATCCCAGGTAATATATATTATATCCGATATAATATATAATATATATATATATATATATATATATATATATATATATATATATATATAAACTAACAAATCAATGTTACGTAAAGGTGCTAACCAGAGTGTTCACAGGGTCCCAATCTGTCCTGTCAGGACAGGAATTCAATTATTTAAATGACCTCATAATTGCATTTACTGGAAAAGGAACGTTTGTTCTTGTTTCTCCGGAAACTAGAACATAAGAGGACACATATTAAGGTTATTTCCTGATTATATATATATATATATATATATATATATATATATATATATATATATATATATATATATATATATATATATATATATATATATATATACACAGCTTCAGCCATGAAATGTCGGTAGTCCCCCTCATCGATTCCTGGCCCAGCCACCTCTGAAAGAAAGTCCTACTAAACACTGTAACTTGCCAACCCTTATCCAAGACACATGGCATCTTCACCCCACAAATCTGTACCTCCACCCCTGGACATTCTCCAAATATCATGGGCTCATCAGTTGACCTCCCTACCTGGTCGATTCTCCCTTCCATTTGCCCTACTGTGGCCGGGCGTCTTAGTTTAAAGAGCTATTATGACGATGTCATGAACAGTTCCATCTAAGGTGGCCGCTCTTACCACACTGCACACAGATGGGGCGTCCTTGATAGTCCCAACGTGGACTAGGCTGCGAATGATACTGTCCGTCCTCAACTCTCCCCCTAGGAACACTAGTAGACACAGGAACAACATTTGCAACTTGAGAGCATGGCCGCCGTCGAATCTCCTCTTAGAGGGACTTACCCAACTCTCGTAGCTATTCCTGTAGTTCTCTCGTTAGTTCTGCTCGAAAGTCATTTTTCCAACTTTCCATATCCAATGTAGATTGAGTTGGGGGCCTAGGCAGCATCACGGGACAGGCGGTCACTCCAGCTTTAGTTTTCTCCTCCTCCCTTTCTAGTATCTCAGCCTCTCGAATAACTTCTGCAAGTGTAATTTGAGGGTTTCAACGTACCTGTCACTGTAATTCTTGTCAAATAGATCCTGGCAGTAGGATCTCAAGTTGCTCCCACAGTACTTCCTCTCCTTGTGCCGCTGCTCCAGGTCCCTGTCGTCGCCATCTGGAAATTAATTTATGTAACCGTATGAAAGCCCCCATAGTATCACCTCTATGTTGACGGGTTTTAAAGAAATCCACTCTACATTTTACAACAGAACCTTTATCCCCATATAAGTCATCCAGAATACTCCAAATTAATGCACAGGTTGTCCGTTCTTCATCCTCGTGTACTAACATTTCTTGTTTTGCAGTCCCCTCTAATGGACCACACAAAAAGTCCACCTGTTGAGCATCTCCTAAACCTTGGGAGCGCAACATTACCTATATCTGAGCCCGCCAGTCTCGATAGTTACCCTCCCCGTTGAATTTAGGTACCCAAGCTAACCCCATAAACCAAACATGGTGATGGTATTCACCAGAAGAGCAACCCCAGCCCCTTCAGCATCCATCATGTGTGTGCTGACCAGCTGGGAATCCTGCAGACTGAGCCAAAAATCCGCCTGTGTCACGGGTGGGATGACCAGAGGTAACCGTAAGTAAATATACAAAGAGTAAGCACTGACTACACCACCTTGTGCTTGAAAAAGGGCAAGGACCTTTGTGACCAAATGATAATAACCTTCCCTAGACAGGTTCTTTTGATTCCCAGGGATCCGACACACACACACACTTAGGAGAACCAAATAGGTAAAAACAAGTTTTATTGTTTCTCCACAGGGTAAAATATTAAAAAAAAACAAACAAGCACACAACACTGCAAAAATTAAAACCAGTGCTCCCGTCCTGCAAGTCCAAAAATAAAGAGTGAGTAATCCAAGGAAAGTACTGTCCCGGGGTAAGCGACCGAACCCATCCTGCCGCTAGCCGTCCCACGTGCCGAAATGCTGATAATCCTCCCTGCCGAGAAAAACCTGTGATTGGCCACCAACTGATGATGAGGATTCCGAAGACGTCTAGGAGAAAGAGAAAAAGGCAAAAAAGGAGGCTGTCAGGACCACATACAACAGTAAGATGACACCTATACTTTAGTGTTGCAGTTGGTTACTTCCCCTTAGCCTATCTTTGTCTCTTGCGTATCTCTTTCTCCATATCTGGGACCCGGCGACTTTCTAGACCACTGAAAGCAATAGTGGATGAAGGCCCTGGACACCCTGGAACCTGGACCCGGACCCTTGATGTTGGAACCGGTGAGTATAAATGCTCTCTCTCTCCACAGGTTGTAGGACTCCTAGCGCCATCTCTCGACCCTGAAATGATCCCTCCAATATGTTCTGGTCCGCCTAACGCCAATCGTATATGATGGTGTAATTTAATGCAGCAGTTAACTCATAGCATGATTCAAAGAAGTAAAAAAAAAAACATAACTGTAAAAATCCTCCAATGCGTCTCGTGTGGTTTGTAAAAGTAGTCTCTAAAGACGGCACAAAGCAATAAGTATCCACAAAAATATAGGGTATGTAAAAGAGCGTAGCAAGTAAAAAAAGAGAAAGTAATTCAAAGCAAAAGGAGAACAAAAAAAACAGGAAAATAAACACAATGGCAGAATGTAAACACAGTCCCGATCAATAGGTTAACCGCCATCCACCAGTAGTTACCCAACAATAAGAGTCCAATATCTGTTTCTTTTTCCAAGTCCTACCAATTCTTCCTTTCTTTCATCCATAGTCTCTTTCTGTTTGAATCCGCGTTCTCTGTTCCTTGAGATGGATCTTCCAAACTCCGCTCTCCTTTTCCTGCTACTCCGCTGTCTCCTGACTCATGTCTCCGCCGCTGCTGCACTCCGTCTTGTTCCTGCTTCCTGCCTGTCCTTTTTATCCTACCCCCCGTGTGTTCCCTTTCACCACTACTAATTGATGGGGGAGGAAGCGTCTCCAAGTGAGGAAAGTGCTCATAACCAAACACAGAAAGAAAAACTGTGTTTCAAATCAGTTGATTCCACAGTTGATAAACAAACAGTGACAACAACACAGGTAAGTGTAAAAACAAAAGAAAAAAAGAAAAACTAATTACCCTAGTGCCAAATTCTAATAAAAAACGTCACGTCATATATATTTATATCTTTAAATATATATACACGCGTATATAATATATATTATATATTCTATATATATAATATATATATATATATATATAATATCTTATTAGCGTGTCGAAAGAATAATCGTAGTCATTGCAACATGACATTTTGTGAGATTTAGTAAAAGTGCATTTAATTGCAATTGTTTAAGCTAAATTAACAGGATGTTCAAACATAATAGAGAAATCAAGTTATACAGTAAGCACCTCAAAATCAGTAGATGGCAACACTTATTATAATTTCAACACACTCTGTAGTCTGCCATTCCCAGCGTTATTACTGGACTATAGTGCAAACGGCTTGTGTTCAAGACCTCATGGCAAGCAGCTGTGCTGTTGCTCCATGCTAGTTACCATGTTCATGAAGATAAAAGTTGATTATATCCA
>NC_054544.1:35099030-35216530 GCF_017654505.1 Polyodon spathula
AAAGTAATTAGTAAAAAAAGTAAAACTATTCCTGGAAAGTCTAGACGGCAGCAGGAGATTGAACTTTAGTTAGAGAAAGGAGGCAGTAGATGAAGCAATGGAGAAAAGCAGAACAAAGTCAGGAGAGACTCAATCTGTTACAAGGAGTCATAAAAGATAAGCTTGCAACATTGCACAGAGCTGAACACCTATGGAAATGCTACAAAAACAAAGAGTGTGTGAGAACTAACTTTTATAAAGATCCATTCAAATTTGTAAAGAAGATCTTAACCAGTGAGAAAAACGACACACTAAAATCATCTAAGTTTGAGCTGGAGAGATATTTGGAGGAAACATACAGATTCAAAAAGGCAGGAGCCTATGTCAATTCCTTCAGACATCCCACCTATCAATCCACCCGAATACCAAATGGAGGACTGTGCACCTAAGTGGAAAGAAGTAGAGCAAGCTGTGAAAAAAGCAAGGGCATCATCATCTCCAGGGCCTAATGGAGTTCCATACAGATTGTACAAGAGTGCTTATGGAGTTCTACGAATCCTGTGGAAATTAATGAAAGTGGCATGGGAAACACAGGTTGTACCAAGAGCATGGCGCAGAGCAGGTAGAGTCTATACCAAAAGAAAATGATTCTACAAGCATCGGTCAGTTTTGTCCTATTTTCCTATTAAATGTAGAAGGCAAGATTTTCTTCAGCATTATTGCTCAGAGATTGTCAGTCTGCCTATTAAAGAACTTCTTCATTGACACTTCAGTACAAAAAGCAGGCATTCCAGGTTTCCCAGGATGCTTAGAACACATCAGCGTAATCTGTCAGCAAATGAAATCAGCAAAAAAGGAGAGGAAGGAGCTCGATATGACAATCCTGGATTTGGCTAATGCATATGGTTCAGTGCCACATGAACTTCTTTGGGCAGCATTTGATTTTTTTTAGCGTACCAATGACAATATATTTAGTGAAAGCCTACTTTGGAGATTTGCAATTTAGTTTTTCAACTTCAACAGAATTCAGCACTATATGGCAATGCCGAGAAGTTGGAATAATGGCAGGATGTACCGTTTCTCCACTGGCTTTTACTATGGCAATGGAAGTAATTATTAGGGCATCAAAATGGGTAGTGGGAGGAGAGCACTGTGGATGAGGCGTATGAGAGGAAGAAACTTCGGTATGCTCAACTAGCTGCTGAAGTGGAACAGCGAGGATGGAGAGTCCGAGAATTACCCAGAAGAGGTGGGTTGTCGAGGATTTGTGGCACACTCTACAACCTGGTTTCTCACAGATGTCGGGTTCAGTGGCCAAGAGTTGCGTTGCACAGTGAAGAACTTATCTGAAGCAGCAGAAAGGAGCAGCAACTGGCTGTGGTTGAGACAGAAAGATTCTGGATGGGGATCTCAAGCAAAAAAGAAAGCAATGCTGATATACAGGTAAGTAAGCTGGGCTGAGCTGAGAGGGGGATGGAGGGGGGTGATGCTGGGATGCCAGAATCACTGTTGAGCCCTCTTGAGGTGTCGTGGGCTAGTCGATGAAACCCAGAGGATGGAAGGTGCCCACTTGAAGACCCCAGAGATGTGCCCTACTTAGCTCAATCCAGACAGTTGTCATGCTGATGCGCTGGGGAGACCACACTGGGTTGATCCCTGGAGCCAGCATCGCAGCCGTTGTGTGTGCTGATGCGCTGGGGAGGCAAAATAAGCTGATCCCTGGTGCCAGCAGTACACTTCAGCAATCAACACCAACTGAAGGATATCTACATCATCAGATGGAACGCAATGCAAATGGATGAAGATGCAGATAGATCACATTAGTTTACTGTAAAGCTACGTCTTAGTTGGTGCTTATCTTGGTGAGAGCAGAGTTCAAATCAGCATTAAGTTTAACATACACTCATGTAATAGAAATCAGATATCATTTTAAGAAACAGAAATCTGAAGGGGAACCTATTAAATGCCAAATATTCAGTGCATTTAAAAACTAACTTGGAGTCGCTGAAGCACATACCAGCCATTCTGTCTCAAAGACGCATTCCAATTCCTGTTTAGAACTAATTCATGACCAGCTGCTGCAGTGTAATTACAGATAGCTCATGCCTACACCATTACTTACTTTAATCTTGAATTACACCTGCCTCCAAGGCACATCCACACAGTAAAACCATGTAAAACATTGCCCTAGGATTACAGGGTACCTGCTAACATTTTAACCAGACAGTAGGACATTATAACATCCAACCATTATTTAACTAGAACAGTTCTCTTTGAGATATGTCACATGTCTGAGGCATCCTAGTAACTGCGAATAGAAAACAAGCATACAGTTAAGAATAACAAAGTTATGTAAAACATTGTATTAACTAGGTGTCTAGTAATAACACTTAGAACTGCCACAAGTACTGCAGCATATGGTCATCAAAAGTAAATTCGAATGTCATTTGAAGGGACGGTCTGTAAATAGAAGACATTTACTTATTTAGTAAACATGCAAATAAAACCTGAAATAATAATAAAAAAAAAAGTTCTTAAATCCTGACGGATAGACAAAGAACATTTGGTTTAAAGACCCCTATCTGTTCCCATAGTGAATGAGCTCATGTTATATTGGGTTAATGGAGTGAGTCTGTGTAGTTTGCAGTAGTACAGTAGTAGTAGATATAGTAATTGTGCTTGTGACAATGAGTACAGTCAGTGGCTGTATAAAACTCCCTCTAGGTTCATGACAATGTGACTAAGCGCAATGTTCAGAAATGTTAGACATATCTCTGATGTTGTTTTTTTTTATTTTTTTTATTTGTGATAACATAAATATGTTTGATCCAGGAACAAAAAAAGATTACCAAAGTAGGATTAAGCTCAAATGTGCAGAGGGGATAGCTTTGATCATGGAGTATTATTTTCAGCTTTGGAAACTGGAATGGGTCTAATAGGATACGATGTGTTTTAATATAACACTTTCCTTGAGATAATGCCCTGTTGGTATTGCAAGGAGCTATACTGCATTAGCCAGGGGCCCTTATGTGCTAAAGATTATTACAAAATGGTTCATTTTCTTATATCTGTGTATTGTATCTGTATCTGCTCTGGGTTTAAAAGATGTAAGATTTTGATACAAAGGTTTTAATTCACATTTGGTATTTGGAGTTGCAAGATAATAAAGATGACGTTTTATTTGGCTTTCCGGATGCCACAATCAGTTAGAGTGGAAATGAGTACCACAGAATTTAAACAGATTCATTCAGCAGTCGTGTGATACCAAATGGCTTGTTGATTACTTTTAAACACAGAACACACAGTTTATTGGTTTCAGCAGCTGAAGCTCTGCTACAGATAGTTAGTTTGGTCCATCGCATCCGTCCACATTACTTAGTATGATTATTATTAAGGATGATGTTGATTGCTGCCCTGAAATTAATATCGACTGTCACTTCCAGAAGAAGAGGCCATGTCAGTGTCATTTAGCGATCATGTGAACTGAGTGAGTCACTGGTAATACAGAATTGCACAGTAATAGCTTAGGAAACAGTATTGCCCAAAAAAATATTGTGCTTAATTGTTTACTTATTATTACTGTAATCGCCAGCTGGGCACCTTACACAGCACCTCAAAACACATACCTTCACCAACTAACATCGACATTGACCCTAAATTCCCTTCATTCTGAATTACACCTGTGAAGACTTATTTTATACACCCAAGACTGGAGCCTAATTCATTACACTGTGTAACATTTTTTTTTTTTTTTTTTTTTTTTTTTGTTCCTGGGTAGTAAGTGTTATTTCCTAATTGCTTATGCCTCAAAAGTACAGAAAATGGCTATTATTCCCCACAAACTTTGCTTTTGTGACCAGGACAGGTAAATTTCAAAATATCACTATTTCCAATGAGAAAACAGGCGCTTTTGTGTCTTTTCGTTCTTATAAAGTCAGAAAAAAACAACATATGAATCCAAATTAACATGTATTTATACTAAAGTAATACAAAAATGACTACAAAAGATTTAGAAGTGAGTAGTTTTTCGAGATTATGATTATACTGTAAATTTAAACTAACACTATAAAACTAGGTGGAAACAACTTACAGGAAGGAACATGTCAAATGTTCTTTGTATTTATTTAAAATGTGGTTGCAATCTCTAACTTAAAAACAATTTTTAAAGAAATGTTGTTAGATTTTTGTTGTTGTTTTTAAATCCTCCCTTTTTTTTTATAGTTTTGTTTTACTAGATCAATCTTGTAGTCGAACATTTGTAAGTATTTATGGAACAGGCTAGGAAAATTAAAAAATTGCTTGTACAATTTCACATACAAGAGATTTCTCTGATTTACAGAGAAATCTTTTTTTAGAATAAGTCACTGAAGAATGAAACTGTTCATTTAAGTGGGTTTTACACCTTCCTTGATTTAGGGCTTTCTAATTTAATTCAGTAACATTTTTTTTTTTTAAATAAAATTAGTACTGGTATTAGTTTCTTATATAACCAGACCTCATAAAATTCAGATCATAACCACATTTAAAAATGGTTGTTTTACAAGTATATTTTCATAATATTGCATTTCTTACCTGTATGTCCTGTATCATTCGCAACTGTAATGACGGCCTTCTGTCAGCCTGCTGTTTAAAGTCTACAGGTATATACCTCCCATAAACCCTTGCAAGGTATCAAAGAAAACGCTCAGTATCGTTTAGATTTCAGAAGGAGGATTGTAAACACATATAATTGCGATCCACCATTTTTTGTTTTACTTATTCTTAACAAACGGTTTATTTTTTCATAAACTAAAAATGCATTAAATTGTATTGTCAGGGCACTAATTTGCACTTTGCTTAGTGCTAACACTGCATTAGTCTCCTAGTACCCTGTGGAGAGCACAGAACTCAACAGTAATGCTCACGAGGGGTCCAGATGCCTATTAAGTAGGAGCTGTATGACAGTAGATTTTCCAAACATTTATGTCTTGGAAAATGTTACAAAAGCATGAATTAGGGTAACGTGTCTCATATTTCAGGTGGAGCCGAGTTCAGCTTTTGTTTGACAGAACTTTGAAAGTTACATCTAGCTGTTGTAAAGGCACTAGGAACTTCCAATACCCCAGTTTCTTTTGAGTAAAGTGGCAAGACACCAGCTGTAAGCGGCCTTTCATTTGAAATATGCTTAGTGAAATATGCTTACATCTCTTTCAAAAAACAGAACAAATAGCCTGCAGAGGATAGTTTTTGTTTTGTTTTTTGCAACTTTTGACACTTAATATGCAGACCTATTCAATTATGTTCTCCTTTCTCCCTCTCTTTGGTTTCTAATACATTTTACAGTGAATTAACATGTTATATCCAACATCATTACTTGGAGGATTGTTTAGTGTCTGCCTGACAGCTCAGCTGAGAGTAGATGTGCTTTGATAAATCCTTATAGTCAGTAAGAGCTTTCTGAGAGCTCACATTGAGACAATAATGATGTTATTTATTCATAGTCTAAGCACAAGAGATAATCAGATTACACTTACACTGATATAAATTAGTAATTCAAAACTACCCCCTTTTAACTGTCCCCTTGTGTGAAGATCTTATATTTGAAGGTGGGACTCCATTGTTAAAACAAATTACCTTAATACTCAATAGTTTTGGATTTTTTTATTTTAGGCCACTAGATCAGTTTGCCTTTGGATATGCCAATCCAATAAAATCAAGGTTTAATAAACACATTTTGGGTGGTTTTATTATTCTTTCTAATGCAGGGCTACTCAACCCTGGTCCTGGAGGGCCACTGTCCCTCCTGGTTTTTGTTCTAACTATACACTAAACTGATTAATTGGAACAATAAAGCTTCTAATAAGCACTTAATTGGTCCAATTAAGTAAGGTAGGGTACAGTTGGAGCAAAAACCAGGAGTCAGCGGCCTTCCAGGACAAGGATTGAGTAGCCCTGCTCTAATGTAGTCTTCAATTTTTTTTTTTCCAGCTCCATTTCAGAATGTGTTTTGTGTGTTTAAGGCCTCGTCTGTAAAAATAATTGTATCCCCTTGCTTGTTTTCTAGAGTATTAAGAATTTTCACATTCTCACATTTTATGATTTACAGTACACAATACAGCCTTACAGTGTTCCACGCAATATATATATATATATATATATATATATATATAATATATATATATATATATATATATATATATATATATATATATATAATATAGATTGTGTTTTATTAGTAAAAATCCACGTAGCAGTGGATTAGAATCCATCCGAGTTGATAACAGGCTGAGTCATATTTTTTTTTTTTTATTTATCCACCCAAACCAACCCAACCCAATTTTTCATTTTACTCCACCTTCTACCATTGAGTGTTTTTATACTTATGGATAAAAACTTTAAAACGTGGACAGTTTCCTGATGCCCATTGACAACATCACTGCCTGCCAACCCACCTCTCATTTTGAGTGTAATGTCACATTATATATATATATATAGAATTTTTGCAAGTTATCGTGTTTTATGTATTTAGGTATGTTTGTTTTTTAAATAGGTAACAGTAAGTTGCGGGGTACCGAAAATTATAGCATTATACGTCACCATGTGTTGCTACAACTGTTGAATTAACATACCCGTAATTTTTCTTTTCATTGTGAAAATCTTTTAACTTATAACTTTAAAATCTGTTTCAAAGCTCTTTTCAAAATTGCCGCTCTACGCTGTAGTGCACGGGGTTTGACATCTGTCCTCAAAATCACTGCAGGAACAGCGATACATTTAAAAAAAAAAAAAAAAAAAAAAACATAAGTGCTCTGGCTTTTCTGTTCCATACCACATCATGGATCGGTTTCGCTGTGTTAGCTGTTTGACAACGTGGGCAATAATCCTGACACTATCAGTGCACTAGAGCGGACATTTTGAAATTAAACACAATTTAAATTTATAGGTAAAAGGTTGTCAGGATGTTAACAATGAATAGAAAAATTGCATGTACTTATTTAAACAGTTGTAGCAAACCATGGGGGCGTGTAACGGTATATTTTACGGAGCCCTGCCACTTACTCTTTAAGAGATATTCAATTGCATTACATTAAGGTGGAGTTTAAACACTGGAATTAAGGCTTTGATAACGTGCACACTAGTCTACGTATGTTACGTCCTGTAACACAACCATATGTTTTATGCAGAGTCAAGAGAACATAGAAAAACCTCAGTTCACAGCTTACTAAGAATTCTCCACACATAGTAGTGTCTTCCGAAACAACAGAAAACAATGATCATCAAGCATCATCACCAACAAACCAAGAAAAAATGAATGAAAGAGACTTCGTGCTCGGTGGCTTTGTCCTGAGAGTGCAGCCCTGTGGAGCAGGTTCAAAAGTATAATCCAAATAATATGATAACGATATGTTGTGATTTCATGAGACACTGACCCACACGTTTTGCTTGTTCAACGTGAACCGGAACAGGTTTTGGAACCGCTTGTTCTGGACTGCTTCAATTGTTGGTTCAATTTTAAAATGAATGTTTGAATTTCAATTTTAATTGTTATGTTTTTACTATTGTACTCTTCTCAGTTTTACATTTTAAATGAACTTTACTACGCTTCACAACGCTAGCACTGATTCTGAATTCAAGACATATTACTGAAGTTTCATGAGGATCTGTCTCAAAGGTGTAGACTCCATAGGTGGATATATCTACAGGGTTTTTATGAAGTTGGTCACTTTGCAACGAAGGTGTGGAAAAAACATTCTATCCAGTCCATTTCCATGTTCTCCTGAAGACATGTTCTCAAATGCCAATGGTGCTAAAACAGCACCTGCCCAAACAGGTATTATCTTACCTGACAATGTCCTTGTTTTGACTGACTTTACATTATATTCACCATGGATAACAATAAAAAAAAAAAGTTTAGTGAAAAATTATAGGATACACTGCACTGTGTAATTAGTTTTAGGATTAAAGACTTTATTTTTAAGTCTGATACCATTTTTTTCTTTATCCTATGAGTTCAAAGTTTTGCAGCCCTATTGGTTTTATTTATTTTAGATAAATGTTTTCGTTTAACAGATGGGATTTTTGCTGCCTATCTAGAAATACACACTCTCCCCCTCCAGCTCTTGCTTATTATATATGTAAATCTCAGATGTTAGGGTTCCAAGGGTTATGCCAGTGCACTGCTGTCATATGAATGTATTGATGCTCTGTGCTGTAGGATCACTGGCCAAGATGCCTTAAGATAAAATATAATATATGTACCTATTTGATGCCCTGTGATCAAAGGAAAAAGCCCAGCTGCTCAAGCAAATACATTTTAATGTTTAAAATAAATGCAGTTGCGCATGGCTGACAAACAGACGTTTAATCCCCACTACTGTCTCTCTCAAATATTGGCAAATAAGTTTGAAACAGTCGCCCTAAAATGGTGACAGCCACAGATGGATAAACAATATTCTTGTTTATGTGAAAAATAGTCTATTCGTACCCTCATATTATGACCATAGAGCGTGTACTGGATCAGTTAGGTTTATTCAATGGGTTTTGCCGATACTTGTTATGTCAAAGGGTTTAGTGTAATATAATACAGTGTAGACCCTAAGGAATTTAAATGTATTTTCCTATGTTTTATTAGATTCAGTATAGTTTTCCATTGAATTGTTGCTGGATCTTTTCTAATTAAAAGACAGCCTGTTTTTCTCAAACTGAGGGATGTGTTTCAAAGTTTAGAAATGGTACTAGAACAAAAAGTTAGCATTTTTATATTAGCACTGTGCCTCTCTAACACTTTATCCCTGACTTGTTTTGAAAGATCGATCCTTGGTCTTTATGGTTGCTTTGTTGGATCACTATGTGAGTTGCAGCTTGAAAGTATTTATATACCTGAGGGAAATTATCTACAAATTAAACCATTTTGAGTACACACAGGCTGAAACAATTTCACAAATTTTGTGACCTTTCACAGAAATCATTTGCACCCGAGTTGATTTAGGGCTGCAGTAGCAAAGGGGTTGAATACTTATGCAACTGAGATTAATCTGTTTTTCTCTGTAACTCTTATTTATTTATATTCTATATGCATTTTTTAACTTTGTCAATGTGGAGTAGTTTGTGTAGATTCTACATGTAAAGTCTAATTTGAAAGTATTGTGGAGTATGCTCAGGTCCCAACAAAAAACTTTGCAGGGTGGTGAATACTCCTGCAAACCACTGCATATATAAGTCTGTTTTCTCTACTGGACCTGGCAGCCATCAGTTCCTTTGTTTTCTACAAGGAATTCACCAGGAAAAATATCAGTGGAGAGATTTCATCTTGAAGCTAGCCACAGCACACCAACAGAAACATTTAGATCAGAAAACTGCAAAGCTGCAGGCTGCAGCAGCTCAAGCTGGATTCTGTGCTGCAAGCGTCACACACCCAATGGAAAATATATGTTACTTTCATTTTAGATTAAAAACGATTTTTGTTTTTACAGTTTTATATGTACATAAACCTGTTTACACACTAGTTTCTTTTGAAACGTTTATTTTATTATAGTTTTTCATTTTTCGTAGTACTTTATATGTGGCAAGTTGGAAAATAAATCCTTTTTATGTTTAATTGTTCATTTAAATAAAGTGTTTTGGCTGTGCAGATGGTTGATATGATGTTCTTGAATAAAACATTTGAGTTGTATCTGTGTCTTTCATTTTAATACTGATGGTGTTTAAAATGTACAGCCATAATGACTGCCATTGGCGGTTGTAGGTATGAGTATAACTACGGTGGTTCTATTGTTAAAGTAGTCCATAATTGTACATTTTGTGTATGTTTTGTACGGCCTTTCTGCTGGAGATTACGTGAGATTAAATCAGAACAACAGGATCTTGACTGCTGAAATCTCGTGAGCCACAAGCACTATTCCTGCTCCAGTTTACATGAGTTTTTACAGCTATTTTTACCGTGAGAAAGCGATTGACCCTGTCGTTAAAGTCGTGCTGCCAAAAAGACATCCTTTTGCTGTTTTACTATGTACTCGCTGGACAGCGTCACACAGTCGTGACTGTAGAGTCGATTTTCACATGCATGTAAACCAAGCCAATGTTAGTTCTCTCTTTAGACTTCTTGTTAGTGCTAAATGATAGTACTATACATGTATTGTGAGTTGAAGGTATGTGCACAACCCCTTGTGACTTTTTAAAAACTTCCTCAAATAATACTGTTGCTGTCTACTGTGAGCGACTAATTGTTGCAATTGTTTTTTTGTGTGTTTTTTTTTTTTTTTTTTTTGCTTTTGTTTTTTGACCTGTGATTAATTTTATTTTTGATCCGCTTTTCCTTGGTCCTGCATGACTTGTTATGCATGGAATCCAGCCCTTTGGCAGATCATAGCACAGTTATATCAGTCAAACATTCTGCTTTCAATTAGACACAGACTTGTTTACCAATGTTGTACCCCTTTACCATCGTCAAGAACGTAGCTCTGTGCTCACAACCAAGCAACAATAAAACCACCAACCACAGAAGCAGTTGCGCTGTACAAACAAAAGGTAATACAAGTAAAATGAAATACAAAATAAAAAAAATTAAAAAATAAATATAAATCACACTCCAGAGGCTTAAAAGAACAAACAGGCCTTCTGCCTTTTTCCCACTTTGACTTTTGTAAAAAGGCTTTTTTTTTCCTGCCAAAAATAGGCCACATTTTAAGATAAAGGGAGGTAAGAAAATGTATTTTAGAAGCTTTGGTTATAGCACATTTTAAAAGGTGTGCAGCATTGTTTAAAAGTCGACACATTAAAATGGGGAATTGTTGAACTAAAAGGGGTTGATTCCTGGAAAAAAAAAATGATTTACTGAATTTGACATTTAATCTAAAAGCATGGGAAAAGTTCCTTCTCCTGTTGTAAATCTTTCCAAACATTTATTTAATTTATGTCACAGGTTTTTAACAGGGCCTCCCGTTTATATGACAGCACTGTGACAGTTACTAATGCAATAAACGTGTCCCGCAGGCAAAAGAGAAGGATTACTGTGCACTGCAAGCACACAAGAGCAATGGGTTCTGCTGCCAGCCAATCATCTCGTCTAAACACAGTCAAAAAAAGAACACATTTGTTGAAGAAATACCAGCTACTGTTATTTGATGCACATCTAACTACCCACCTCTAGTACTGCACTGTATGTGCAATTTGAAGGTTAGCAACAATGATACAGCTGTTCTGCAACAAAGAATATTAATACACTATATCATGACAATGCTACCTCATCGCTGTACCCATAGCTGCAAAATGGTTGGCAAAAGATGCATTTTCAAATCAAACAACTGTAACATTAAATATATATTGTTCAGAGTACACTGCAAAACTCTTTCCATTAGAAAATTAGCCCTTCCATCAATTAACTCTTTTTTCATCCTAATTTTGCTCATTCAAAAACAAATTTTGTCTTTATCTGAAAAATAAGTTTAACCAGGTACCAAGCTGCTTACTGTATATATTTAATTAACAAACACAACCCTGTATTACAGGCGGTTAATCCTTTCCATTGTTCTTTTGTTCACCTATTTACTATTAAGAAATATGGTCATGTTTTCTACATCAAACATAAGACAAGACAAAGAGTTTTAATCATTTCGTCATATATTATTCACGGTTTGCAGGAAACTGAATCTTTGTTTATCTTAAGGTCAAGGGTAAACCAATTTAATATTCATAACACCATGGAAACACACTTTAAAAAGTAGGTTGACAGCACACAAACATACCAGCAGCCAGACTACATTAAATACACAGCAAGTGTTTATCCCTACTGTTCAGCACTAACCCAGGCTAGTAAACTTCCATTAATAATACCTTTACAAATATTAACTGCAGTTTCCAATGCAGGGCTCACTTTCAGAATAGACTGTCAATACCCTGCTTTGTGTTAGCAAACAAGCAAAACAGAATCAACATGCCTAAATATGAGACAGTCCATTTTTATAATTATACCTGGATTAATGTCATATTTAACAAAAAGGTTGCATATATACAATTTTGAGATCAGGTCAGTGAAAAAAAAAAAACTATAGAAACAGATTGCAATCCCTGGGCACATACATTTTTCCTGTTGTTAATACAGTATAATTGGCAAATACTTACACTGGTTATTGCTTACCTATTTTACAAATTAGGCAAAATCTGTGGCTATTTATATGTCTTATGAAACCCGATGATTTAGGGCATATATCTATAATATATATATTATATATATATAATATATATACTATATATATATATATATATATATCTATATTATATATATCTATATATATAGCATTGGTTTAAGTTTGTGTCTCATATTTAGCCCTACACTACAGTATATACTATAGTGTCTTTATGAAGTCATATCCATGCTTGCTCAATGCTTGCAAACGGTTTTATTTGGTCAAAATACAAATGCACATTTCTGATATGCTGCAAACTGGTCCACATTCCTGTCAAAGAAAGTAATTTTCAAGATCACATTCCGATTCCTAAATGTAATGCACAAAGCTAAAGCATTACTGTACTGGCAATGTTGTAGAAACTGAGACCTGATTTACAGAGTGATAACAGACTTGAGATCTTGCTGTTCAGCCCAAAAAGAAAAGTTAAATTCTTTAATGCATGCTTCAATTTCCTTGCACAAGCATAATCACATGACTGGTTCAATCCCCCCAGCCTCCACAGAAGGAACAAGCTGGATACTTCAGCAGTACAGGGTTGAGCTGTGGAAATACAGCAGAGAGAGCAGGTTTTCATGTTTCACAACTACATATGTATTTGAAATATTGACTATTCTGTGAATTATAAAGAGAGATGTGTGTAATGCAAGGCTTTTAATATTCTATGTCTATTTAATATGACTATTACTATTCCTATAAATACATATGTTTGATGATCATGATTTACTTGTAGGGTGGTGTATTAAACTATTGGTAGAAACGTATTTATTTATTTATTTTTTTTTTAAACAGTTAACTGCGGCGAATCCCTGTACTAAAATACAAACACCTGCATTTTTTTTTTAAGAGAAGGTTAAGATTAGTCCTTTCCAAATGCACAAATCTGTTTATCTCACAAATAGGAATACTTCCCTAGGAGTTATGTTCACAGTTAACAAAGGCACTATAACAGCATTTTGATGCTGATATATGTAGAAATTTAAAAGTTGTATCATTTTAAATACCGTGCGCAATAACGTTTTAAAAAATAGCTATTACACATTTCAGAAATTGAATTTAATTTATGGACCAATTTTGACAAGTATTTAATATATATCGAGCGATATCGAATTAAAAAAAAAAAAAGTTATGTAAGAAACTCAGACTGAGAGGAAGGCTTCAAGGACAGAAGCTTGCATTTTTAGGTGAATCTACAGTCAAAGTACCACAAGGTTTAAATCTTTTTTCTGTATCTAACACAGAAAAGTTAAATTAAGTTGTGAACTTAAACCAAATGACAATATTTTTCTTTCTTTTTTCTTTAATGATTGTCTTTGTTAACACTGGCCCAGTACTTACATGCACAATGTCTGCATGAAACATACACATTTTAAGTGCAAGCATCTTTATGAGTTCAACTTCAAAACAGTTCTGTCACAATGTTCAATATAACAACATGGATTGGGCCTATGCGCAACAAGATTTAGGAAGTATGTACATAAACTCCTCAATAGTGGTGTTAGGAGTCAAAAGCAACTGACACGTTTCTATAGTTGAAAAATGTAAACAGTAAAATGTATAGGCCGACTTATCTTTTAAACATCGTTTATAAAAACGTTCAGTGGTCTCGACCCATTACACTACATTATCTTTTTTTATTTTAAAAAAAATAATGATAATAAAAGAAACTACATTCGCTCAGTATGTGCTGTGAAAGTCTTTAAAACGCTGATTAAATAACATACATTGTTATGGTCTTTGGTGATAACATTTTCACAGTTTGGGAACTGTCAGAAGAGACTTACTCAAATCCTTTACCTCTCCAGCGGTTTTAACACGTTCGTAACCTAGGAATGTCATAGCATGATGACAATAATCTTCCACCTGTTTAATCTGCTGAAAATTTAGCACAGTCCTCCAAGCACTAGCTGCTTGCGTCGCATTCCTGGAGGAGACGATGAAAGGTTTGGAGGAAGAGCTGGACCCACTCGTCATGTTAAGTGCAAAAGACTCGATGTCGTGACTAGCAGACAGGTTTACAAAGCGATACACGCCTCTTACAGTTTTTATAGGATCTTCAACTAAATCCTCATAACGTACCACCATGTATTTCCCCTTAAGCCAACTGGGCGGGTTTAGCGCAGTTCGAAGAGTCTTTGTGGTCCGGTCACATATCACCTCCATTGCCCCAATGGAATGGTAATCAGAACCGTCTTTTTTGTTCATTTTGTGGTTTGGGTCCACAAATGGTATCCTGCGAAGTTTCGTGTCCCTGCTTCTCACAACCTGCAAGTTTTCTCTTATCAAGCCGTGCCTCGATTTAATTCGGGAATTTGCCACCGCCCTGGGGTCTCTGACTAAGTGTATAACTTTCACGTCTAAAGACGGATCCTCCATCAATGGAGCTAAAACATTGATGTCCAAAATGCGAACTCCTTTAATCACAACAGTGCTGTACTTGAGACATTCTTCTTCCAGCAGCCTCAGGCTTTGCGGGGGGCATTTTTTACACACTTTATCATCCACCATACCGACCACATCTTTCCTATATGCTGAACAAAGAGGATAGGAACAGCTCACTTTGTTTAGTGTAGCCCCAAATAACCCAAGGGAAGTTACATTCTTGCCTCCCGGCGAGTTGTAAAGCTGGAAAACAGAAAGATCACACCGGTATAAAGAGCTCAGCATGTCCCTAGCAGCGCCTTGGAGAGACACAGCGTCCCCCGGGTACAGCTTCTGCCAGATGTGCCACATCGGTTCATAGAAAAAGAACACCTCAGGATTTTGGTTAAATAACTCACCGAAAAAAGACGATCCAGATCTCCATGTGGTAAGAACGTATACGAGCTGTCTCTTTTTAGGCATGGATGATCTGTATAAATAACGGATATCTGACCGGCTCTGGTAGGGAGTGCTTCTCATCTGGTGATTGCATTGCTGTGGCTCCTTAGTCCATTTATAGTTAGCCAGGTTCAGCATGGTTAAAATTATAAGCAAAATGTAGGCGATAAATAAAACAATCCTTTTTCTGCGTAATACTTTCATCACGAAAACTGGGTGAAATGTATTCATGTGCGATTATTAAAGGGCGGGTTGTGCGTTCTCCCAACCAAAGCTTGCATCCTCTCCTCCCAACCAATGTGTTTCCTGTTGCTTTGTTGCTAATTTAAAAAAAACAAACGGCCCATGGTTTTGCAGGGTTTTTTGTTATTATTTTCAGTCGTCTTGATAAACACAGTCTTGACTAGTCCAAATGAAAGAAACAAAATAATGATTTGGTATATAATGTACCTAATAATTTATCTAATAAAAGAATCGTTTACTGCAGTGCGCAAGGTTTCTCGTTCAGCATCAAAATGGCAAGAAACACCATTTGCTTAAATAAGTTAATGTTGGCGTGAACATTTGAAATAAAAACGGCATATGTTCAGAAGAGATTTGCAGACGTCTTCCCTTTCCCATCATGTGTGCAAGCACGACTGCGCAACTACAGTAAACGAAACGGATTTATTAAAACGACAATCAAAACAAATGTCTTAATGCAGCTTGTAAGAACCTGCGCCGGCTTCCAGCTCATGCTTGAGAAAAATAAACATCAGTAACTTCTCGTACAACGTAGTCTAAAACGGCAACACCTACAAAAAGCATCCGTTGTATTTCTTCATTCCATTGTGCAATCTTTCTAACTAATTGAAACTGGACCGATTCAATCTGGGTTTGGGTTGAAAAGTCCCTCCTATGCTTAGCAGATTGATTCGCATTATGGGCTTCCTTTTTCAGTTCACTATCCAATTGGTTGCCTGAAATGCCTATCATGTTTCCAGGCTCCCACGTTAGAAGAGCCTAAGGCTAGTGAAACTGCGGTTGGTAACTCTACAGGAGTGGGCGACACATGCTGGGGAAGTATATATGTGTTGAATACATATATACTTATTGAACCATTTGGCCAACACTCCCACCTAATCGCCCTCGTTATTGAGAATGCTCATTTTGAAAAAGGACTGTGATATATCTCGCTATTATGTTACAAGTTTTTTACAAGGCTGTGTGGCTATCAAATTTTTTTGTATGGTAACATTTTTGTCATTTTCACATTATATATAAAGAAATATTAGACAGTACCAGTATTTTAATAATAATAATAATAATAATAATAATAATAATAATACTACATTAGACGTGGAGTACACTGCACTATGTATCGCAAGTAGTCTGCAAAGAGTCGTTGATTTAATCCAGTAATGAGGACTGTATGTAGTTGAGAAAACGAAAATAAACAGTTGTCGCCTTTAATAATGCTGTTCCGTGACCATATTCAGTGCATTTCTAGTTCAAATACCGTTTTTATGGCATTCCTCCAGGAAGGGATGTAATTAGGAACTTTGCATTACAGCTTTCATGGATTTTTATAGTGTTACTCTGCGAAGTTTCAATATCTGCAGGCTATTTTCTTGATCACTAAAAAGTCAGCTATTTCTAAGAGGCATGCACCTACCTCGCTGTGCAAGCTGCTTGTTTTAAACGTGCTGCAGCTACAGGGGTTGGACAGGACAACTGGAAGTACACACTTGTGTAAATGAACAGGCTCCCCCTGCATGATAGATTTATTTATGACAAATGACTGACGTTTCATAAACAGTAGCCTTAAAAGTAACGACTCGACTGGGCATTCTGGAGCACCCTTTTATACATGTGCAATAAAACAAAACGCAAACCGTGGTTAGATAATTTCAGACCAATAATGAGGATTATTTGATAAACTATAAACACTGAAAGACTGGAATAATAAAGGATGCACAACTTGTAAAGATTTGAGAGAAAAAAAAGTCAGTACTGTGTTCACAGCATTTCTTTCCAGTTGAAATCTTTTTTTTTTTTTTTTGTGAAATGCAATTTCATAAAAATTTGTAGTTTCAGAGGGTATAATACCATAACTGAGCCCTTCCTCTCCAGATTTGCTCTTTGCTGGACAGTGTCACTTAAGGTGCCATCGTGCTTTGGTACTGCAGGACTGAGTTTAACATTTCCTCTGAAAGGATCAGTCTGTCCAGCACATTGCTCAAGGATTTTGCCAACATATAACAATATTTGTGTTTAAAGGCCAGTAACAGGAGGCAGTTTATGGAATTTGAGGTTTGGAAACCTCAAGGTGCCATCTGGAGATATCCACTTGGAAAAGTTACGTTTTGTTCTCAAATGAAACCAAGATTTTGTGATGAGTTAATGTCTGCAAGATCAATAGCCAGTTCTTAATCAATAAAAAGGCTATGTAAGTCTGGCATTCTTATTTTTGGGAGCTGATTTATTATATTTTAATCTACCTGACACAAGTTGCTACTAGTGGTACTTTACACTCCTCTGTGCTTTTGTTGAAGCATGAATTAAAAACTCCAGTTGCTATGCTCCCATAATCTCCCTTTGTTGCATACCTCCCGTTTTTGTCTATTGGTCTTGCTATCCCCAGAATTGGCATTCAACCCTAACCAGGCGTAAAACGTTTTTGTATGACGTCCTCTTTTCAGCTGCTAGTTAATTCAAGATGCATCTGAAAAGCTAGGGAAAAGAAACCACAGCAAACCACTACAGTTTACAACTTCATCTAACACAAAGTCATGAATAGTTTTAGCACACATTTTTATTTTCAGTCAAGGAATAAACCATCATACCTGTCAACCCTTTTTGAGCCCAACTTCTATACCAGAGCTTTCAAGCCCTCAATGAATGCTTCCAAACTTTAATAAATTTGGTTCCGACTCGAATCATAGTATCAGAAAATACGAAACAAAACAAAAAAATACAGAACTTGGGAAATATGGAAACTGTTTGCTTTTCTTTACATGTTCCTTATGGCCGGCAGTCTCAAAATGCATCTTCATGTCGTACTGCGCAGAAGCTGCAATTTTCACGCGTAATCTCCGCCATCAAGGAGGCATATCATGTCATGAAATTAACTAGGAAGAAGCTTCCTTAAAATGAATGATTCTGCAGGTACTGCATCAAGTATGTAAGAAGGGTGAAATAGTATCTTGCAGCTGACCAAGTGAGTACCATGGAATTCAAATGAAGGGGTTTGTAACATACACAATCCAAGCAAAGCCACGTGGGACACTAAGATTTCAGCAGAGAAATGCAAAAATAGCAGTGCACCATTTCTGCACAAACTAAAAATGAACACTAGGTTCCCATCTATTGAAGCATAAAATGTAAATAGCTTCAAATGTCTTTGTTTATTAGATACAATTATCCTTCCCTTCTACAGTTTTTTGTTTTATTATTATGGTAGCAATTTAACAATATAATCACTGTGTTGTGACACACTTTTGAGCTGAATTCCTCCGATGACTGGACTTTTTAACGACTGCCCAATCTCTCATTTCCTCGCCCATAACAAGCAGGCAGAGCAAACAGGGAAATTAAATTACATTGTTGAGAGCTAAATGTAAAGTTAGATGACTGCCTGAGGGGAAAAAAAAAAAAAAACACTTTAGTACAAATCACCAATATCAAGCAGACTGATAATTTCGTGACCAGTCTTCCCAGCTAGTAGTTTGAAAACATTTCAGCAGAATATACCTCAATAGCATGATCTGTGTCAAGTTAGCATTGTTTATAATAATAAATTTAAATCCCTTTAAATCCTAGAAATGATCATTCATCTGTAGTGCTTTTGCTGGGGCAGTCTTTGCATATTGACCTTTGATTGTTGTGGTGCAGTACAGGGATTGTCACATACAGTAATATGTAATTTTAAATCAATTTTTCACAACTGCTCATATCAACCACACTTAATATTTTGGGGGGAATTGAAACAAACTTTTTTGTGCAATCTGAAAGTTTCACTTGATTCAAACCATGGGGAAAATCCCTCCCCCCAGGTTAGAATCATTACATTTGTTTCAGCCATGCATATGTTATCAAAAGCTGAAGCAAAACATATTTCTAAGCAGTTATATTTATACATAAATAATGTGGACATCTATTGAAAATTGCAGTGTAACCTTCATCCCCCTTTTAATACATACATCACTATGAATTGCAAAGTTGAAAAATTATAGCAAAGTACTGCTAAAAATCAGGCATCAAATACAGTTACTTGGTCTACAAACATTTACCTACATCCGGCAGTGTTAAAGCGATACTCTGAAAATGAAGTGCTCCTATAACAGTCTACTTGATCAGAATTATTTTTATATACACCGATCACAACATCTAGCATTTAGTTTTATCTCAACCCCCATCCAATTATATCCTAGATACTTGGACTATCTATTACATCAAATACATGGATTTCAAGTCTGCAGACATGTTTAGTATTTCAATTATGGATTAAAAACTTTTTTTTTTTTTTTTTTTAAAAGAGTGCTTGCTTTACCAACACATAAAACACCAAGATATTTTCATATATACTTACATGCACAGTGAGTTTCCAAGGGAACAGCCCATTCAATTTGCATAGCCTTTAAAAATGTGGTTATTTATTGCAGAAAAATTCCAATCAAAGCAGAGCAAAGAAGTTCAGAGTGACACAGAATATTAAGGGAACCTTTTCAAACTTAACCTATAATAATACCAAACATGACTTATGAACCTGCCAACATTCAGTATAGGAGGACTAAAAATATGTATTTAAATCAATATATTCTTGGAACCAATAATTCCAGTCTTGTTCGCAACCTATTTTCTGGCCTCAAACCAACTAGACTGACTTCAAGTTCTGAATATTTCATAATGTGTACATTAATTTAAAATGGCCCTAAATGAGTTTGTGGTTTTAGACATCTTATTATGAAGAAATTCTCATTACAGTAACCACAGGAAACACATTTGATTTAAATTGACTAGATCCTTTCAAACAAATATGAACTGAAAGCTCCAGGTTTGGTCTCGCTATGAATCCTTGGAGGCTTCAATAAAGAACTGGGATATCTTCACTTCTGCAGGAGCCAGATAGCATGCACCAACAGCAGTTGCATCTTGAACCGCCCAAGACAAGCTGGTGTTGCCCTAATGCATCAAAAACAATCAAGCCATGTTTCTGTGTAGCACCTGCTAGTGCGGACCAGTACAGCATTCAAAGAGCTAAATCGGTCATAACAGTCACAACTCCAGAAACACATTTTTGGGGCTAAAGTTTAGCATGGTTAGCATATGTAGAGCCAAAGCAATCATGGGGCATCTTTCTTATTAAATTTCAGGGATACCAAGTTATTTTGTAGGCTATGTACCTGACTGGGGTTAATAGAGAAAGCAATTATCCCATACCTGTCGTTTTTCACACCTAGAAAACTGATAACATTGTGGTGTACAACTAACCTTACAAGAAAGCTTTTTCTAAATCAAATAATTTTATTGAGATGATTTATTCAGGGATTTAGTCCTGGGACAGTTAGCAAGGTCAAAGATCTTAATGCTGCAGCATTTAACGTTTCAACTAACTCAATGTTTGAATTCCCAAACTATCTGTAAAAGCAAATTTGGCGGAAAGGGGAGAGAAATCAAATCAGTTCTAGAATTTTAATCCAACAATCCACATTTTCAAGCATATAAAAGCATAACAAATGTTTAAACATACCTACAAAAATATAAGTATAAATTTGTTTTATTCATTTGTTTATTTAATTTACAAGATACAGCTGAAAGGGTCTTGTCTCCACACACCCCCCCCCCCCCCCCCCCCCCCCCAAAAAAAAAGGTTACTACGGACTAAAATTTAATGTAAATTGGAACAATTTCAAAATTTGTAAGAATCCGGTGCAAACTAACTTATTTAACATGCCACTAAACATGGACATTCTTTTTCACCCCTTCAGTTTCACATACAAGTATGTATGTATGTGCATCAATAACAGACATTTACATTTCCAACAGATTCCACAATTACAAATACTGCAATAGGTAAACTGGTGACACAGCATGGTGTGTGTCCTCTATGCATTGTCACTGAAAATTCCAACAGGACACTACCTGCCTGAAATGGTCATTTTGTTTGTGTTTAAAAAAAAAAAAAAACCTACAAACTTCAGAAGCTAAAGCTGTTGAAGCACTGCCAGTGTATATAAGCCCTTTTGCCACCTTCATTATGAAGACCACTAATAATTGCGCTGCTTCAAGGGAAGGAGCACATTGGTTAAGTGTCCTTCAAAACTAGAAGTTTTCAATTTACTGCCAATGCAGAAACTGTAGCTTTATTGAAATCCTTGTAAGTCAAAACTACAAAAAAAAAAAAAACACATCTGACAATCTAATAAAACACTACTGCCAGGAGACCATACACTCATTTGATCCCTAATGTAGGTGATTTTGGCAAAGGTATGTAGGAAATCAAAACACAATGAAAAGGTTTCTGTTTTTTTACAATATAAAACAGTGATGGCTTTACAGATGGAAGGTAGACAGCATGGATACACACGCATTCACCAAAAAAAAAAAAAAAAATATTTAACCAGGAATGCTTTCTTGTGTCTTTACAGGTTTGCTCAGGCACATAACTGCAATTCCAATTTTTCACCTCAACAAATGAAAGAAACTAAAATGTCAGTGTTTGCTTTTCTTTGATTTCTTATGGGATCGATGTGGAGATCTGGACTGGGACCTGGATTTTTTGACAGATTTTTTAGGTGTCTTGGAACGAGATCTTCGAGATCTCTTGGGTGTCCTAGATGCTGAAGGCGACCTAAATTATCGTAGGTGAAAAACAAAAGAAAAAAAATTAGTTTTTTTTTTTTTTTTTTTTATTAAATCCATTTTTAAAATCAAAGCATCAGGACTAAGGCTGAGGCGATGCATCGTATCATTTGACAACTATTGATAGTTAAGCCTGTGCATCGTTTTTGTGTATAGGGTTTAAGCAAAGGAAAGCTTTTATTTTACTAAATTTGGAAAATCTGCAATTATTTTTGCATTAAGCTGCAGCTTCTCTGCTTCCCTCAGGTCTGACTCACTGAATCTGCATGTGACTGAGCTCACCTTCTCCCCCCTGCACTGCCCCCTGTGAGTGTTTAGTGATGGGATTGGTTTTGTGCAGGAGTCTTCAAAGTAACAGAGCAAGTTAAAAGCGTTGCACTAGAATTACAAATACCTTCCAATGTTTGCCAATTATTTTCTAAAGTAAGGTGGCAAGAAAGAAAAGTAAAGAAAGTAATGTTTGGGATACTCCGGTAACACAACTCACTTGCATGACCATTTAATGAGAGGCAGAGGTCGCACTAGCCTTAAAATGTGCATTTGTAAAAAGCATACCATCTCAAAATCTGCGTTTTCAACCGTAACATCTGCAATTTTACACACTGCATGAACATAGTTCTATTATTTTCCAGTATAACTTTCAGATTAACAAAGTTAACATGCAAAACAGTACATTGTATAAATAGCAGTAGAAATAGACAGACAAGCTTGCCATGAAACACTTTCTTTTGACAATCCCTCATTCACGATGTAAAAATCAGTGTTGTAGAACATGTACCAATGTCTCTGCGGGAAGCTGTCAACATCATAACTGTTTACAGTTTTGCTGTTAATGGTAATTTAAGTCCAAAATGACTTGTGCGCTTTCCAAATCAAAGTCTTAATTCTCAGGAGCTTCCATTGAAATTGCCATGTTGTTTTAGATTATCCTCACGTAAACAAGAGTGTTTGCTGATATGCACACTGTTCTGACAGCTAAAACCCTTTTCTGCTGGTACACAAGATACAGGTATTGTAATTGCAATTGCTGCAAGTTTTGCGAAAGCAAAAAAGATGTCGGAATAGCTCTCAATAAAAACCCTGCACGCCTCATCCATGGTCTTAAAACCATGATTCTTAAGACCAAATTCTTGCCTGAGAGAGTCAACAGGTAAGTTACTCTGATACAGATTACCAAGTCGCTCTAATACCAGGGACGAGCGCAGAGCTATATGGGATACTGACATCTCCAAAGGGTTTTTTTTGTTTGGTTTTGTTTTTAAAGAGGATGCAGGAAGTAGTGGAACCATTTTTACATGTTTCATTGCATAAAACTGCTTCGTAATATAAACAAAATTATTGGATAGGAATGAAAAAGAGGAAATGTCTTTTACATCTGCATTTTAGAAATGCACTAACGTTATTGTTTTGCGTTTTATTAATTTCATACATATATAATGTAGAATCCTGCCTAAAAAGCAACATCAGGAGATGGCACTCTATAAAACTTCCAACAAAATCTGCATTTATTCATTTGAACTATACCACCCCCCACCTTGGAGTAAAAATTAACAAAAACCATCAAGATATTTGGTCAGAAGTATTAAGCATCCCGGCAACGTCAGTCCCCAGGTATTAATGCTGGTCAGATTGTAAGCAAGTGCTAGTCGTTGCTTAAAACAAAGTGTGGACACTATCATGTTCCTTAACACAATCCAAACATAAGCAATGGACATCACTTGTTACTGCTGTGGACAGTAACAACTATTTTTTTTTTCCCCCTCGATTGGTTGTTACTCTGACTGGTTATGGATTTAAACAACTTTTTTTTTTTTTGGGGGGGGGGGGGATTTGCTTTGCCCCCACTGGTATACAAATCAAACATGAATATGGCAAATAAATAAATAAACAAATAATATTTAATTACTAATATATACGCATAAACTGACGTAATCAATTTAATTTGCATTGCAGTTTTTAAAGCTTTACTTGTAGTGTTACACAGTAATCCACAGCTCCACAATCCACACGTACTAATGCATTTTTTTGTTACTCTTTCATAACATTGATGAATCGATGCATTGGCTTTTTTGGAGAAAGATATACCGAATCGTGAAGAATTAGGCATTGCCCCAGCCTTAAATCAGGACATATGTGCAATATACATTAAGAAATTCTATAATGCCTTTAAGAGCTACCTGTAAGCAAGGACATATGAGGAAATAGAACCTTAAGTTACTTTTATTCCGAGCAATACATTGAGGAAATTAAAAAATGATAAATAGACCATTTAAAAAAGCAAATATGAGGAGCAAATAAGAAATGTAATAAAATGAAAAAAATCAGACAAAATGTATTCATGGCAAATAACTTTCCTTCCATCCTGCTCGACAAGAGCGCCGTACTCCCAAAATATTTCATCCACATGCAGGAAAGCCAGGTAAAAAAAAAATAAATAAAAAAAATAACGGCCAAAAGAAAATCAGCGAAGACAGGGAATTGTGGAAAGCATCTGCTGTGTTGGGAACACATTTATTATTCTACTGAAAATAAGAGCATTTTATTTCCAAAGTCAACTGGTGTTATAATAAGGAACAGTTTTACCCATCCAGCACCGAAGAAGCAAAGCATGCTGAAAACAGAATTAGTCTGGTGTGACAGAATGTCTATAAATGGTACTAGGTACAGCAGTAGTTTTTTTTTTTGTTTGTTTTAAATATATACTCAGTCATTACCTTTTAGAGGATTTTCTACTGGTATCTCTTGGCGAGTCTTTATGAGAAGATCTGGAACGAGCGCTGTCTTTTAAATGGGACCTTTCGGAGCGTTCACACCGTGGAGACGGAGACTTCCCTCTTCTACTGCTGCTCCGAGCTGGGCTGGGAGATGCACTATGCCGTCGTTTCCTGAAAACAAAGAGAAGCACAGCTTTATTAACCCCTTTGCGGTCCAATGTCGGACCAGGTCTGACATTACAATTTTCCCTTTCCAGGCCGGTATCATCAAAAAGACGTAAAGCACAGGTCTCTAGTTGTTTTTTTCTCCAGAAAAAACCCAGAAAACGATTCAATGGCCGAATGAAACCAAAAAAGGGGGGGGGGGGTGTGATCAATAGCCCTAGCAGCTGCACCACACAGGAGATAAGCAGATATAAACAAAGGAGCTAGATGCTTCCGCATCCAGCACTCAAAGAATATCACAGATAATTGCAGAGCTTGGAGATGTTATAGTAATAAAATAATGACTTGGATCGCATCATTGAGGAGTTTGGTGATAAAACAAGTAATCAGGAGATGATTTATCAGTATGCACGTCTACAAAGAGGTATGTGAAAAATACAGCGAACACGGGGTGGGGCTTGGCTGGAGATGCAGTACTGATGTCATTTTTAAACAGTGCGTGTGAAAACAAATTACCCGACATGCCTGACAGGCGCTGAATAAATGGACTGCAAAGGGTTAATCTACTTGAGATCATGTTTGCATATATGCCAGATCAACACACTGCCCTCTAGGCAAGGTTGTTTGAGAATTGTTACCAGCAATCAGACTCCTAAAAAAAAGGTTATTCAACAGCAATAAGCATCAGTCTAGATTTTGGGAAAGAGCTTGATTTTTTAAATAGTTCTACAACCTGTTCATGAAAGTAACAAATCTAAAAGTAATTCCAAATAAGGAACAGTACAGAACACTTTTGATTGGACTTAAACTTCTCTCTAATCCAAAAAATTGAAAAAAGGAAATTACATACAAGAGCTAGATAACAGATTCTGGGTTAAGCTACTGCAAAGTACCACAGTTCTTATCAGGACCTAGAGGAGACCACAGGGACCAGATGGAAAAGCAGCATTTTCTTCTGATAAAGCCACTGTCATTCCATGGCTACAAATAGATACCGATTCCATTCCACAGTGAAAGCTTTTAAGAATCACCATCCTGTTTTGAGTGTTTATAAAGAGAGATCTCTGTATTGTTCTTACAAAGTGCAGAATCTATATAAAAAAGTCAATATTATCACACTCTTCAACTGATGAGATAAGGGAGAAAAAGCAAATGAGAAACCACGCTGACATGTTGCTGAATGTTGGCCTTTGCATGGTCCGATCAAGACATTCTGTAGCACAATTCTGAAGTCTCTAGGAGAACTGCACTGGTCATTACTGAGCTAAAATACACAGAGGTAGTGATGTCAAGATCAATCCTTAGACCCAGGCTGTATAAAAAGCACAAAATAATTCATGTTTTAAGTGTTGATTTAAGATTTCTGTTTTAAAATTGCACATCATGCCAAGTAAAAGTTGAGCTATAAGGAAACTGCCAAAAGTTAGACAAGGTTAACATTCTTTAAGCAACATGCTATTTTTGATATACCGATATATGTGCATTTGTGATGCAAACTACTGAACTTGGCAACATGTAAATTCCCATTATGGTGAGAAATATTACACTTAATTCAAGTGGTTAAAAATTAAAAGCAGCAAACCTTTCTTTCCTTGTTGGTGTGGATTCATCTTTTTCCTTTTTTTCTTTAGAACGAGATTCTGATTTCTCCTTATCCTTTTTGTCTCTCTCCTTTTCCCGTTCCATTTCTTTTTCCTTTTCCTGAAATTAGCAAAAAAATTAAGATAAATGTTCAAAATAAGTTTAAAGCTATGCACTTAACTAAAAAAAATATTATGTAATATCAGATATAAAGCAAGCCAGCAAGCTTATTTCAGAACAGTTAGTGCCCCCTTGTGGTTAATTTAAATACATGCTACCATTATGTGGAAGGTCTCTTGGATGTCTGTGTGGGGAGATAATATATGTCATCTGTCATTGAGAGCGAGAGAGAGGGAACATGAGTGGAGATGGACTAGACTAGCAAGTCATTACTCAGTTATTTTAACAAACCTTTTGTAACAGTTTGTCCCGATAGTGTTCGGCTTGCTCCTGAATACTCTGTCCTGACTTCTTGGGCCTTTTCCCCGATTCCAACTCATCTTGAAATTTAATAACTTTTAGCTGTAAAGAGAAATGAAAATACAATAAAATGGAATTTGTTAAATAATTTGGGTTGGGCAAATTAACATGCAGTTAATGCATTAAATTTGTCATCATTATCAATTAAAATTAACTATTAATCATTTCCGTAGCGTTAAATTAACACTACAATTGAGACATTTCTTTAATTATTAAACTTTACTTAGTGAAAAAGAATAAAGCAAATAAATGGTCTAAAAATGAACTATAGACCTGTGCTTTACGTCTTTTTGATAATGTCGGATAGGATCCGACATCGGATTGGAAAGGGATATTGTCGGACTTGGTCCTACATAGGACCGCAAAGGGTTAAACAAACATGAGGCATTCAAATGTCTCAAGCATGTTGTATTCAGTGAGCCAGTACATTTTGCAATGACAACTGAATGCAGAATACTGGCGATCTTTTTTTTTTTTCCCCCCTATCTGGAGATACGGCGATCACAAGTACAAGCTTACCAGAAATCGTACTAAATTGTCCAAAATGTTTATAAACCCTAAAATACATTTACAAAACATTAAAATTAGGATAAACATCAGTCCAACAGAAACACCTTTTATTTCGAAGTGCAGCATTTCAGTATCTTAGGTTTTGATTATTGTATATGCCAGGATTTTAAAGTGCTGCGTTACCCGAGAGCATACTAAATTGCTTTACATAACCGAGAATGCTTACCGATCAGATTTTTTTTTTTTTTTTTTATTATTTTTTACAGAAGATGTTGATGAGTTGACACATCTATCTGATGGCGAACTTCTTCACATTCCACACCCGTCAACAATTTGGTGTAAAATGAAAGCCAGACACAGTATTTATACAATCCTTTCTGATCCTAGTTCCTGAGAGTTGTGGCTATAACTGACACTTTGAGTTAGGTAGGAGATCACTAAATTACACTTATGGAGACATTTCTAAAGAAATGAATGAGTACATTTTCAAACTCATTTTTTACCTTCAACTATGTAATCGTAGGATATGTTTCATCATAAAGTGAACACATTATTCTCTTAATAATCTTCTGATTCTCAGCTGTTTGAAAGATATAATATGGCATATACAAGCCGAAAGTCACATGATGTCAGTCAGACCTCCAACAGGTCAAATGTTCACTGGAGTGGAAGGGTTAAATTAAATTCACAATGAACTACATAACTAATTTAACTGAAGGTTTTCTACTAATTTAATTAAAGCATTAAACTGATTAAAAATGAACCAACCCTGATTAGAATGCACATGGTCTCTGCGCTTACCTCTATTTCTCGAAGTTTGGCCCGCTTCTCTTCACTCATTTCGGAGAACTTTGTAAACGGTTTTGATTCTGAGGATTCATCCTTAATAGGGTTTGAGTAGACCTGTTGGTCTTCTGAACGAGAACTTCGAGTGTCCTCTTCATCTTCACTTTCCTCATCTTCCCTGCTTTCAAAAGATGAGAAACAAATCCATGCATTTTTGTCCACTTCTGTACTATTACAGAATCCACTTGGATTGCTATATTCAGGCAAACAAAATAACTGTTGCATATGGTTGGGGATCATTCAAGTAAGGAACACAGCTGTGAAATATTTATGAATAGGTCACAGTTCAAAGCAGCCCTGTGCATCTAGTACGCAGATCCTTACAAACTGAATTTACCTGCACCAGAACATTCACAATAAAACACAGTAAAACTGGAGAAATTATAGAACTGTCAATTAATGTGTCTAGTGATGCTTGTGAAGCAGCAACCCATTTACATACTTCTCTTTGGATTCTTCTGGCTGATCCAAGTCTTCCCATTTTGAGGTGGTAATAGCTACAGAACAAACATATAAAAAAAATCAGCAAGATCAAGATATAACGTTCATGCTAACCGCAGTGTAGAGATACCCAAACTTGACGCAGAAATATTTAACTAGACAATCCCTCTGAAAAAGTGCCTGAACGTTTAATAAAATGTGTAGCAAACAGATGATACTTGGCTTATTCTTTTTAAGCAAAATTGGATCAAAGATACTCTTACCCTGTGCTTCAAGTTCAGATTCATCCACCGCTTCCCATTTGGAAGGAGCCATTTTGAACGCTGGCTTTTTGGTCTGGTTAAGTAGTTCCACTAGTAAGAAGAAATACATTATACATAAAAGTGCAACTAAGAGTAAAAAGAGCCTCTTGAACCGACCAATTTGTCTGCTGCAAAGGTAAGTAACTTTTTCAATTTCTTCTTGCAAGCCAGTCTATTTGGATTTTGCCATAAAGAAGTCATTGGCTGCCCCCCTCTAAAGTCCTACTAACAAACCCCTAAAAAGAAACACAGAATACACTCACAAGGAACACCATCCAAGTAATCTCCAGCCAACTTTATTGGAACCCCATCTAAATCATCAATAGGTGTGCCATCAATGGGCATTCCATCAATGGGCATTCCATCAATGGGCATTCCATCAACGGGCGCGCCATCAACGGGCGCGCCATCAACATCATCCAGTGGGGCACCATCAAGTTCTTCCTCGATTGGAGCCCCATCGATGTCTCCAACTGGTGCTGGCTAGTAAAAAGAGAAAGGTAATCGAATGACACAATTAGTCACGAAGGAGGGGAATACGCATCCCTGCTTAGCTGAATTTAAATAAATAAATAAATAATCCCTTCCAAATAAAATAACCACTCTTTCCCTCATTAGTGCTTTACCTGTACAAGGACAATCGGAACTGAAGCAGGAACAACAGATGGAGGAGGTAGAGAGGCTTCTTTTTCTACAGCAAGATTCACCAGTCCGAGGAATATGTTCTGAAGTTTGATCAGAAAAGCCTCAGGATAAACAGTCCAATCCTCCCACGCTCTGAAGCAGGACATTACCCTTTGCTATTTGAAAAATCAAACAGAAGAAGGGATTAGAATGATGAAAGCCTGAACAAGCGAAAGATTTAACACTAGAACCGCCATGGCAGTCATTTAGACCGTTTTCACTTTTAAAATTACTCTGCGTGTGAAAGATACGTAGTTGTCCGTTCTTGACTTTTCCTAAATACACGTATTAAATACCCCGATGGCATCTGAGAGGCAGGATCACAAAAATTAATCCCCCTCTACCTAGAACTGCAAAAGCTGTCATTTTGACTGCCTTTTACAATACATGTTTTAATTTTGAATATAACCCACAATATTCTATTTTATTTTTATATACAAGCCTGTTCTCTCTACTGGACCTGGCAGCCATCAATTATTTTCATTTTGTACAAGGAATGCACCGGGGGGAAAATACCTGTGGGAAAAATTTAATCTTGAAGCTAGCCACAGCACTTCGGCAGAAACATTTCAATCAGAAAACTGCAAAGCAGCAGGCTGCAGCAGCTCAACCTGGATTCTGTGCTGCACCGAGTGACACACACACAAGAAAATGTTTTATATGTGGCAAGTTAGAAAATAAACCCCTTTTATGTTTAATTGTTCATTTAAAAATAGAGTTTCAGTGTGCAGATGTTTGATATAAAAAAAACGATAGTTTGTCTTTCATTTTAATACTGATGTTGTATAAATGTAACCATCTTAAGGACTGCCGGCAGCGGTTTTAGGTATGGGTATAACCGCGGCGGTTCTAGCGTTAGCAAAATATGTATAAAAATTTAAAAAATAAATAAAACGTGCAGAGTCGGAATTAAACAGACCAAAACTGAAATTAGTTCCGAGCATACTTTATTTGATTTAATTGTCGCTTTCTTTTTTTTGATGTGCAGTACAGCACCTTTCATGAATGCACGATACACAGAAAGTCACAAGACAAGATTCCCCAAGTTGTCCTGTCAGATCACAATACCCACCAACCACAACTAACCTGGATTTAAACACCAGTAGGAGTGGAAAGGCATGACTTGATAAATAACAGGTGAGCAATTTTTTCAATGTGCTCATGCAGTTGATATTTCCTGTAATAACTGTGTGGTTATTATGGGAAACACACGCTCATTAACACCAGCAACAGAGCGGGACCTCAGAACAAGCTATCAAACAAAGGAATTCCACAACAAGCAACACAGGTCTGGCACAGTTTTTTTTTTCTACATTTAGAACTGGTAATCAAAGGCAAAAGTATACAGCAATTCAACGCAGTGCCGAAACAAATTGAGGTTACATATTCAGATGCTTGCTTGACATGCTAAACTAACAATGTTTTAAAATCAAAAGCACAGGTACCAAAACATTACAGAATGAGACAAAAAAAAAAAAAAAAAAATACCTTAAAATGTTCTGATTGTAGGTGGCCTTGTATTGACCTGTACGTGGCATTGAGGTCTGAAAATATCTGGCATAGTTTGGATTCAAAGCTGCAAGCAAACAGAGAAAACCTCAGTATGACAATCTTTAAATGCAGATACACAAAACTTACAAATAGTTTGCTTACTATTTCCTGTAATATGAAGCATTGGCGACTTTAGCTGAGGAGTTGTACAACACATCCGATACCAAATACAACCGTGCAATCTGAAAAAGAAACACAGATATACAATTTTAAACTTAACAGTAATTGTGGCCTTTAAAGTATGTGTGGTGTTCTCTTTTTTTATTGCACCAAAAATTGCCCTAAATGGCAGGTGCCGTAACCTTGATTCTGATACAATGCAACAACTTGTCCTAAGGAATGTCAAAACTAAGTTTTAACACAACCGAAAATGCTGTTCTGAAAAGGATCTCTTAAATAAATAACCCCTCAAATTCATTACTAAAAAAAGCCCTCACCTTTTTTGGCAGTGGAGTCTTCAGGATAGACAAAGACTCTGCAATACATTCCACTATTTCTTCAGCAGCTTCCGCGTGATTTAGACAGAATACCATGGCATCGCCAATATCATTTTTCCGAGGCGTCAGTCCACGCAAAACCTCCTCTAATTTGTCCCTTTGCCTAAATAATTGAGAATAAAAAAAAAGTGACCCTTTATGTTAACCTACAGAAGAGTGACGTTAATTAAGTCCTTACTGTGTCTGTGAATTAGTTCTATTGATCTCAATTTATGAAGATAATACTTTACTGTACAGATCAACTGAACTGAAATGTAATTAATAACTCTATGACAAGATTTCTGTGCATGCAGTCTTTTGTCTTTTATATTCACCAGTATTAGTTAAACACTTCTGTAAACCAAAAAGACATACTCTTCTTTTAGCGACCCTTTCTTGCTGGGTTCCTCCTCTATTTCTGTTTCCTGCTCATCCTCCACTGTGCCATGCAGGTACGGATTTAATGGAGGTGGTTGCCACATTGATCCATTCTTAAACATTCGAAAGTCTTCGGTTCTCCATTTAGTTGGAGAATCTCCCTGGGAGAATCAGATTAGAAATCAAGGAATTGTGATATACATCCTTAAATTAAGCTATTAAAACATTAAGCTGTACATCTACATTTAGAGAACTACCTGTAAAATTGAATACAGCTTCCATCTGTAGTAAACGTGGGCTGGACTCTGATTCTCAAAAAGAAACCTGTGGAGAGAAGTGAAAAAATACACTTCTGGTTTTTGCACTGCAAGCAGTGGAGACTGAAAACATTAGGCCAAGGACTGGCCTAATAAAATACAGTTATAAAATACACACTACACCAAACAGAACACATACCTGAACATGGAGTTGTTTAGCTCTCTGTTCATGATCATAGCTTCAAACATAGGTCCTTCACGCACCACAAACTCGATCATTCGATGTATCAGAGAAAGTAAATTCCTATAAAAAAAACACAGTTAAAGCAAACCGATTCAGAATCTTAAGTCTGCATTTAAGAAACACCCATCTTTATGTTTCTATCAGGCTAATGTAATCACCTTGGCCCTTCTCCAAATTTAAGCTTTACATTCAATTTGGCAGACAATGCCAATTGCTAGACCTGAATATGACACTGCTTTAAAATACAACTTCAACTGCATACAACATTGAAACAATGTTTAAACATGTTCTATAAATACTGGAAACAAATATGCAACAGCGAGTAAAATAACTGCATTACTTAAAAAGAGAGGCGGCCATGGTGCTGCTTGGTCTTAAACATTTGACTCCAAATTCCAAAAACTAAAGAAATCAATTAGAACAGAGAGAAATGGGGTGCACCAAGGACTATGCATGTTAAGGTAAATGTGCAAATTTATTGGAAACTGCAAACCAGTTAAACATTTAATATGTTGTTATTATAAACCCCATCACTAAACTATCTTGCAATTAGAGATGCACAAGTCAATTATTCAGCATGAGCCCTCCATAACAAGCAGGTGACAACAGCCAGGGTTAAACTGGAGAAACAACTGCTTGATCCTATGCCGACTGCTGCTTTTTCTAAGCTTGTGTCTAGCAGCAATCCGCACAAACTCATGCAGCCATTTCTTCAATTGGAGTGGCAAGTTAGCCCAATCAACACCTCACTTGGGCGTAATCACTTGCTAATCAATTTGTGCATCTCTACTTGCAATATACGTCTGTAAAGAAATCAAACTGTTGCACAATGGTAGGTCAGGTGGTGATCTCCCCATTTTTATTGTCTTCTGAACTTTCTCATTAAAAAGATTTTAAAAAAAAGATTCAACAGAATGACAGTTTATTATTATTTATTTCTGCTAAGAAATAAATAATTTATTGACTATGGAATCGAAGCATGCCTCGTCTGGCAAAACAAGAAAATTAAAATTGCTATCTTGTTTAAAAAACAAAACTAACTATTCAATTGTTTGTGAAAAGTTTACCCTAACTATCTTAAAGACACAGTGAAAATTTATAATTTTACACATTACTAGAGAATAACTAGCACACATATTCAGTGCTTTTTTTCAGAGAAATTCAAACAGACACTGCTTTGTGAACTTAAATACTGTGTCACTCAATGTAATTCTATAATTTAAACATTTAAATAACCAAAGCAGTATAGGATTGTTGGCCTGAATAGGCTAAATTTAGAAACAACCTTCAGCAGCTTTTTCTTTCTTTTTACTAAATTTGACCACACAGTATTTATAAATGCATGGCAATGAATACATGGTGGCAAAGAAAGGATATGATCTAGACCACAGAAGTGATGTGTACTTAAAGAGTAACTTGGGGAATGCATAAATTTGCCTAAAGTGGCCAACAAAATAACAAATGATGCATTGTATTTAAAAACACAAATCACATTTATTGGAGCCGATCGTACCAATGTCAGGTAAAAATCTGTATACTTTCCCAATCCATCCCAGGACGCTTTTCTGGTCCCCCGCTGCTGCAGACAGTTCAACTTGTGCTGCTCACCAAGGCCAATGTCAAAGGTCATACAGAATAAGAGGATTGGAATCATCTTGCTGCATGGCAAGTTTGTTTTTAACATGCTTGGCTGACAGAGGCCAGGAGGGTTTCAGCTGGGATGAGCAATAGCATTTGTAGGTGTTTCTTTCAGTTCTTTAATACTACACAGGAACATTACCCTTTATTTTTAGTCTATTAAAGTACAAGGACAATCATCACTTTAGTTTATTATGAAATTAGAGCTTTATTATCCATTTTATTTCTCACTGTGTTCTGTTTCTATTAAGGATGCTACCTTTAAACATCTCAGGTTAGTTTCTTACTAATAATGTTTTAGAAAAAAAAAAAAATTAAGTCACACTGAACAGATAAGGCTGTATCATTTACCTCTGGTTTCTACCTAGTCTTGTTTCATGCAACGATGGCTGGGGATGTGCTTTTGGTACATTTTAATGAATGTTTAAATGCTATGCAACTGTCCGCATTTAAACCATATCTACATATACACACACTCTTTACATTATGATGTACATTGACAGTCCTGCTTAGTATTTTCTAAGCAAAGAAACCCTAAATAAACAAATAACATTTGGACTAACATTAAAACTACAAAGGTTAAAAAAAAAAAAATGTTCATACCAAACTATATATTGAAATTAGGGCTGGTTTAAATTTTTTTTTTTTTTTTTTTTTTTTTTTTTTTTTAATAACGATCTTATAGCGCCTTCCTGCATTTTATTTATTTATTTATTTATTTATTATATATATATATATATATATATATATATATATATATATATATATATATATATATATATATATATATATATACATACATACACACACACACACATACATACATACATACATACATACACACAGAAAAACAGAATATATATATGTATATGTGTGTATATATATCTAATGCAGGACAGGCGCTATAAGATCTTTATATTAAAAAAAAAAAAAAAATTGAATATATACCCAATGGGATTTGTATCTTGGGTCTCTTTGTCTTTGTACTGCACTACCTTTGCTGGCCCTGTGGGCACAAAGCGAATAAAACAAAATAACGTTTTTATATTACATCAAAAGAACAAAACAAATCCAAATATTATTATTATTATTATTATTATTATTATTATTATTATTATTATTATTATTATTATTATTATTATTATTATTATTATTATTATTATTATTAATAATAATAATAATAATAATAATAATAATAATAATAATAATACACAGCTGCATCTGTTAAAGAATCTATGAAATGCAGATAACAATACATTGTTATAATAACTCTACTGTTCCGGGATTGGTGCCAAAAACAGGAAATTCATACAGATGGATTTTGTTTTTAAATATCCCTTCTGCTGACAAATTATACAGATAAAGGACTTTATTTTATTTTTTTAAAACAATTTGCATAAAAGTGTACTGGTAAATTAAAACCTATACATAATTTACTTGCATGTATGCGTTCTTATTTATTTATTCATTTTTTAAATGTCCTTTTAAAATCGCTTTATAGGTATTCAAGGGATGTAAGGGCTACATAAATGTCAGCCGAAGCGTTGTGTTTATTATAGATTTTTGCATTATTTTTTTTTAAACTCCATCCACAGTAATTTTTGAATGTTTTCATTTTAATTGAAGCACTGAACATGTTTTTGTGGAACGGCAATTTTGTTTTGCATAATTATTTACATACCACGGTTCTCTCGTCTGGTTCCTCAAAATACTAAACATGGCTTTGCTTCATTCCTTTGTTTATAGATGTCATTTTATTAAAAAAAATATAACATACTTCAAAAAAAACGCTTGTCATTAACATTATTACACCGTGGAATTTATACCACACCACGCCTTCTAGAGCAGAAAAACAGAGTGCGCCAATGAAGCACCAGATTGACAAGAGAATAAAACCCGCCCCAATGTCAATCTTTCTGTTGCACCAATTAGAAAAGCTACTTGCCGGCAATTGCCAAACCCCTTCCTGCTGTATATAACGATAAATTACTAAAATGAATACATTAAAAACTATGCGTTTGGTGAAACTTGTCACGTGGCCAGTTATACGTCTAGCATATTGTTTGATGTTTAACCACTTCTTTGGAGTTTAAATGTTTAAAATTCCCTTCCCTAAACAATGGCTGTACTTAGATTTATCTTTTCATATCTGGCATACAAGTACCAGTGTATTTGTGTGCAGTTCTCAACTAAGGAACCAAAGCCTCGGAAATGCACCAAGCCCCTCTACCAGGAACATCGTGCCAAATGAATACTTTGAGACGTGGAAAAAATAAAACATAGCCTTGCTTGCTTTATGATAAAGTTGTCAACCTTTCAAAAGGATAAGATTCATCTTTCTTCTCTAAAGGAAAAAGATAAGCAGTCTGAGTGTTTCAAATGACAACTTATATACCCCCTCCATATGTTGGTACAAAAATATAAATACATAAAAAATATACTAGTGCTTTAAAAATGCGTTAGTGTTTTAAATTAATTTTGACTGCTACTTCACCTTGTATTCAAGTTAGCCAAGTGCTCTTCTCAATGCACTGTAGTGTACTTCACCACTGACAGAAGCAAATGTGGAAACAATTTTACTGAAGCAGTAGTAGCTTCACATTGTTTAGTATTGAAGGAGGGTATTGTGTACTGTTTACTCCTAAATGTCAAGTACTTTTTGTGAATGTTGTCGTTCAGTTCACAAGTTTATTAAAGAAAAGAAAAAGAAAGTGTCATCGTGACAGCCAGAGTTGCCTTTAAAGGAAACAGATGAGACTATAAACAAGGTCTGCCTTCTGATAGAATCGAAGGCTAATCTATGGAAACAGGTAGTGAACTGATAAATAAGTATGTTAGTATAAACAAGACACAGCAAATTAAAGTGTTAAAGTAGAATCAGCATGCAGCAACTTAATCATTTTATTAGTACATATACTTTAAGACTGGGGAATCTACTGTATTTTGAAAAAATGATATGTAAAAAAAAGAACACTATTGCTCACCCAAACCACCCTCCAGTAGCATGCAATTTCCAATTGTTTGTTTGTTTTTTTTAAACTTTAGTGAAAATTGGATATTTTCTACATTTTACATCAATTAAAAAAAGAAAAACATGTACCTTTCTGTTGGGATAACCACTTTGACTATGGCTTGCGACAGAGTCTGTATATGAAGTCACATCAGATAATAAACATAGAATATGTGAGTATTGTTAACAAGCAACAAGCAAAATATAATAACGCATTTAAAAAAAACTGCATAATAACTTTCCTTTACTGCTGTCAGTTATAGCACTTAACAATTAAACTGTCTATTAGAGCTAAATAAAAATACGCCTTTATGCGTGTTTAACTACCTGCATTTAAATTACGAATGACCTAAAGCATATATACCACAATTCTGCATAAGATCATAACTGAAGAAGTTGCAATGGAATATAATGCACAGCTTTGTAAAAACAAGATTTCTCCCCAGCAATTTGATTACCAATCATAATGCTATTATATCCATCAAAAACTACTTCAGCACAAACTTTATAGATCAATCTATTTCACCAGTAATTAATATTTTCTATGGAAACATTTGTAATATTAAACTGATGCAGCTTACTTTACATACATGAATACTTGAATTTAAGTGTATCCTATAACAATTTACTAATCCAAGCAACCCATTTCTATCTATTAAAAACAAATAATAAATAGACAAACTACAATGGGCTAACTTTCTCTCATACTTACCATTCTTTACATACATAAACTATTCAGCAGATCATATAATCTGTGATTCATTTAATTCCAATTACAAAGCCAGAGAAGTTAACTCAGCTGGCATTTTCTTTCCCTTTCTCCTCCATTATTTTTGACCATATTAATCACAAAAAATGCAGGGTACAGTAGTTTAGTTTGGAACCTAAGAATTTCTGAATACACTGCACAAAGAGATGCAAAGGGAGTGTTCTTAATTGAAAGTGTACAAAATAAATCCCTTTTGCAAATTTGGTATTCCTGTCTGGGGGCATGATTTTGCTTTAACAAAAATTGAACATGTGTCTAAGACTATGGAAGCCTGATATATAAAAGTTTATTCATTTTTAACTTGAACTCTCATGTAGAACATGTTGAATTACCTTATCAAACTCCTCTTTGCTTTTGGGTGGGGCCAACATAGCAGCATTGGGGTTCTTCAACCTCTCCCTTGGCTGTGCGTTAAAGGGCAGCCCCGAAGGAGGTGGTGGGAGAGTGTGCTCCATCATCGAGGGCGGAATGTATATTGGGTGAGGTGGGATTGGTACAGCTTTACCCCATCCCAATTTCATTTCAAAAGACATGATCACCTTTCCTATAAAGAAAGATGCAACTTTATTTCAAAGTACTTTAGTAAACGTAATTAAAACAATTAGAAATAAAAAATGATCCATCATAATGCTTGTTTCATCCAAAAGTTTAAGTATTCAAATACAACTTATTCCTGGCATTACCATCATACTGGGAAACAAGTCCTTTGACACCAAATAAAACAGGCTTAAATACAAGTAGCCATACTGTATTAAAATGCAGAGATAATTGCTTTTCAAATAAACTGTTTGGTTCAGCTAAACCAGGGCTTGTTTTTTATTGTTTCAGCTCTTAAGAGTACAATTGTATAAGTAACTTCAAACCAGCAACTTTTTAGGGGCTGAGAACAATTAAAAGGTCTAATTAAGCAAATTAGTTCAATTAAGGGTTTAGTTAAGTAATTAAAAGCTCAATCTTATAATATAAACAAAAAATAAATACTGGCAAACCTCACCGTTTAAATGTTTTAAAGCTCTTTCTGCATCTCTTCTATTCATGAATGCAACAAAACCACAGTTCCTTTCTCTGGCTCGCTCTTCATCAGTTCGTGGCCACATAATTTTTACACTGGCTAAAGGACCAAAACGACCAAACTCCTGACAAAGCATTTCTTCATTCATCTACACAACATAAAAAAAAATAGACAACTTGACAACTATACTAAAAGTTTAAAAGTTGGATTTTCTAATTATTCATGGGCCTGTAAAAATGTAACCACCAGAATGCAAACCCTGAAAAAATTAAAAAAAAAAAAAAAAAAATCTATGTCTCTCTCTATATTAACTATAAGACCCTGTCCATACTAAATAACCGATCTCGAGAACCGTTCTAATTAACCCAGCTCAAAGACTCCACACTATAGTACTGTCTCATGTTTAGTTAGGCTTAATGTGTCCACACACTATTAGAAGAGTTTGGTTACAGTTCCTAGCAGCACAATGAACAGTGGAAATTAATAAGATAGTATCCCACCATGCACTATTTTATTTTAATATAATGTGTTATGCTTCATATTAATATAGGTGCACACTGCTAAAAAGAAATAAAACAAGTATTTTGGAAAAAAAGTATATGCTAACACACAGAAGCAGGGCTTGAAGTTTTCAGGTTTTATTTTTAATCTGGTGATATCCCTTTAAACAAACTGAGCAGATTCTGTTTTCATAATTAAACTCAGAAAAGCTGTTCATTACAAAACAATCTTTGTTTTTACCTTCATATCTTGCCTGCGCCTAATTCTGGTCCCCTTAATTTTATTTCAAACAGATCTGACAAATGATGTGAACTGTTCATCCCCATCCTGCATTTCATTTTTGCGGTCGCCTAACAATGTTGTGATTTTGTTATTTTCCCCACTAGTTTAATAGAGATGTACTAACACTTTTTACCTTAAGCATAAAAATGAATACCCATTGCAGAGTGTACACTGACAGCAAGGCGCCAGTATTTCACCAAACAAACCACAAAGCATTTTAGAATATTGGAAGACAAAAATTAGCACTGTAGTACAGCGTCAACACTTCTGATAAACCGCACTACCTGATGCGATCTAATTAGAACTGGACTCGAGACTACCTCCCAAGGTGGTCTCAAATCCGGTTCTCAAGTACGACATTAAACACTGTGTAGTGTTGACATAAACCATATTTAGCACTTTTACAGTTTAAAGGCATAGTGTGGACAGGGTCTAAATGTCCCATCCATCTTAAATTGGGAACAATCTTCAAAAAGTTGATGCTGGAAATGTTAGTGCTCTAAGATCTGTGCTTAGAAAACAAAGAGAGGAAAACATGCACTTAAGAAGCTAAATATTCAAAGGCCATTCTTAGATGTCCCACCAAGCCTATGCACTACCCAGTTACCTGAGGATTTATATTTCCAAGATATAAATTAGTTGTAGAGGGATCTCCTACATCATGAGAACCAGGTGCAGACTCGTCAAGCACTGGAAAAAATAATTTAAATTTTAAAAAGTAATTTTTAGAGTTTATAGTTTTAGGTTTCCAAAATGTAAAAAGTAAGATTTGTTCAAAGAAAGTCAAATGAATTACCACTGGATGGACGGTTTCTTCTTGAAGAACCATCCGCTTAAAGAAGCAAAAAAGGCAATGTAAATTGTATTTACACTTGGAACAGTATTTACACCGCAGCACTATAGGCAAAGCCAACTGGTGAGGATGCCATATCATAAAATACACACACATTTTTAAGAAAACAAATGACTTCTTACAAGAAGGTCGCTGAGAGTCCATGTCTGACGAAAGAGGCTCAAATCTACTGATCCGTCCCTTCATCTTATGTCGCTCATCTCGCTCTTCTTGAATTCTAGTTTGAATTAATAAAAATAAATTTAAATAATTTGTTTTAAATACAGAAATAATATTAAAACATATCTGCAGAAAACTTACTGTTTTAATTCTTCTTTAAAGAGCTCCAAATTACTCTTTTTTTTCTCCTTTTCTGCTTTCTTAGCCTATGAAAATAAATCAGCAACTAGGGTTAATTGCATTTAAAACAGGCTAAGCCTAACGTAATTTTTTTTTTTTTTTCATACTGAGGTTATTTCTATCCAAGGTTTGTATTATTTAGGTTTACAAGCTCTTGTAAATGCAACGCAGAACCTTTGTAACAGCCGAAAAAAAATATTGGTAGCAAAGCGCTCCTTCCAAATCACTTACAGCCTTTTTATCTACTGAAAACAAATGTTTGTCTGATGGTGCAAAGCTTTTTGCTTCTGAAAATCGAGTTTGTGGTCTGTACAGCTTTCCTTTCTTCTCATCTGCTTCAGCTTCTTCTGCAAAATAAGAAAAGCCATCAACATGGATTTAAAAGCTGCTTCACATACGAGCAACTGGTCTGCAAACATCCCATCTAGGGCTTGCATTACAATCAAATAGAAAACTGGACTTCTAATACTGTGTATTTTGCATCAAATCTAGGACTGACATACTATCTTACCATGCCCTTCAAAAAAAAAAAAAAAAAAAAAAAAAAAAAGTAGATCCACCAACAATAATCAGTGTCCATTGTTTTCTTTCTGATCCACACAAGAATGTTTTAATGAATTAATGCTGCTAGAGAGTCTGACAGTGTTTTTGGAAGACCAAAATGTTGTCTGGCAAACTATTATATTTTGTAACTCTGCAAGAGATTAATGTGTTATATCTTTGGCACTACTCTGAAATGATGAACTGCTGGAAACTAGAACACAAGTTTTTTTTTTTTTTCCTCCCCAGCAATAACTATCCAAGCTTATCTGGCAACAAACTCTTCTAAGAAACTGTGGGGAAAAAAAATTTTTTTTTTTACAATATTTGTTATAACTATCTGCTCTTTGTGTTGAAAGTAAACATTAAAAATTATATGGGATGATGATAGCATAATATCTCCATCAAGGTCATTACAACCCGAAATAGTATATCACATCCAAATAAAGCCTTTTGAAAATACCTAAATATTGCACATTTCCTTTAACAACCTCTTGTTTTAGTTTCAATCAATTACTTGTTTCATGGAGCATGGAGTGTCAGAGATCCAACACTGTTTTTGGCACAAAATTCTTATACCATAAATGTGGCATCATTACCTTTGGATGCATTGGCAATCCCTCCTCTTACGAAAGCCTTTACTTTGTTTGCATCTCCGCCTTCAAATGCAGCAAGGAATTCCTCATAGATCTCTGCTGCTGCTCTCTCATCCTCCTTTTAAATAAAAAACACAGCCTAAATACAGTAATAGCTCAAGGCCTGCCATCAAATACAGGTACAGCATGCTCACCATGATGGAAATGTGTTTCCTTCCTTGTTTTTAAAAATGTAATTTTATTCTTAAAAAAAACAACAACAACCAAAAAAAATAGGTTTGAATCCAGAAGTATTAAAACATGTACAGAACAGAATTCAGAATCATCAGAAGATCAAACTGACTCATTTTAATTAAATAATTTTAATTACCTTCTTTTTAATATCATCTTGTTCTTTTTTACTGAGGGTCCTCTTTCCCACAGCTATCTTGCCAATGCTGAACGACTTTAACTTGTTCTCCAACACAGCCTGCAGCAGAAACAAAACATAAAATGACATTGAGTAAATTCCAAACCAAAAACAATGTAGCAACGAACGCCTTTTCTGTTTCCTGGATTTTCCTGTTGGATACATGACAGTTACAAATCATGGGCAGCTGTAATGACTGATGGAGACAAGAGTAGCCTACACACTTTACTACAAGCTACAGAGTATAACTTTCCAACCATAGCAGGAAGAATAAATTGAAGACAGTTTAAGCTGTCTAAGATTTAAGAAAAGTATTAAAATGATGTGCAGAACAAAATGGTATAGATTGATGAAATGGCAATACTCCACACTTCTAACAATGGAAATTATAACTTATTTTTCATGTTTTAAAACAGCCAGTAGAACTTGACAGTGTAATTTTGCACAGGCTAGTTTCAATTTAGGTACTATATGATTTAAGGAAAAATTGGCCCAGCAGTCATAACCACATTCAAAATGTAACACCAATTGCTAATCTTACCAATCAATTATTGGCCAACCATCACCACCAACTAAAGGCTGTGTCACTTATACAAAGTTATTTTCATTGCATATGCTGCTACTTGCTCCTGTGTGTTTGTACCATCTGTAGTCATAAAGCAATTATGACAAGTATACTTTTTATCTGCTACATTATAACATTACACTTTCTATAATGTTACAATTTTTCCACAGCATGAACCTATAAGAAATGAAGACAGCTCGGTAACTAATTCTCATAAACTTCAGGGTATACAATATTTGTAACAGAAAACCTCATCGACATATCTTAACTCAAAATCCGTTACACTACTAACCATAGAAGAACACCACTTGATGTACCCATCCACAAACATTAGAGAGCAGCTACCAACATACAAACTTCTAGAACATACAGTCCTGACCAGGTCAAAGCAAGCTAGGCTTTATTGTTGTCAACAGTTGACTGATGGTTATGTTCCACATACACACACACACAATAAACTCGCAAATACGAATTTAACGACAAAATGTTGAAAAACATATATATTTACTTATCCAAGTAGAACAAACAAGCATAAAAGTAAGGGCCATAAACGCTCGGCCATTTCTGTACGACCGCCAATGCTCAGGGGACTCATATATAAACCATGCCACCAAACCATAAAACAATATACAATAACGTCAATATCACTGTGAGAACCGCAATATAATCCGTACACATTCCTCGCTTGAGGGTATATGAATGAAATATTCACATTTCGATTAATTTACCTTAGCGCTGGCTTTCTGCGCACTAGCAGGCGTTTTGTCAGCCATCTTGATTCTTCATCCGCCTTAGTCAACTACCGAATGTTAGATCACAACTGGGAAAACGTGAAGAGGCTTCAGTTAATCTACTGCCGAAAAGTGGATGGGTTACCACAGCCACAGCGTACTTTATGAAATGGAGGGCGTTCCAAAGAAAGGTGCTGTTTTGATTTCGACCACTGATCCTCGAAAAAAAAAATCACTGACAGACATTTTAAAAAATAGAAAATTATATGAGAACTGTCGATTTTGCAAGACCTTATACGTACCGATCATAAGCTTCCCTCATTTTTGTTAGGTATAATGATTGACAGTACAGTACATGCAAGAGGGATGTACATGTATATATTTGTGGTATTAGTAATAGCCAATAGCATTCAATTCAGTCTGAAACAATTCCCCGTTCCAACCAAATAAAGACGTCTGGCTTTATATACGACGAGAGCAATAGACAGCCATGGGCTCAACATAGCAGTAGTTTTCCATCGCTGTATATGCATGATTAATTGTATAATGCTGTACAATTAATTGCAGTTCCAGATTTTTTCCACAGGAGGGCTCGTTGATATGTAAAACAACACTACTCTGAAGAGATAGCTGGTTTTATGGTGTCAGCATGAATTTATTATATTATTACATAATTGTATTATTTGATCAAACTAAAGTAAAGCAGTGCTTACCGCATTAGCATTAGGAGCATTAATTAAATAGTTCATGTTTATTGTGTTGAAGATATTTTGGATCTCGACTTGTTTTGTTTTTTAATACTTTTAACTTACCGGTATGTCTTCTTTAGGCATCAGCATTTTTTTATATATGATTTTACCTGGAATTTATGATTGATTGTTTGAAGTTGTCTGATAAGTATGATGATGACTGTGCCCTTGAGGTATATTCTGTGCCAGATAAAGTTCAACTTACTCGTCGCCTTGATCACATAATTCCACCTACACCTGCAGGTGATTTTCTTTTCTTTTTTTTTTTTTAATGCAGATAACCTGCAGATATAGTCCAGAAAATATGGCTATTTCATCATTAAATATGTAAACAGTAGTAGGAGTCATATATATATATATATATATATATATATATATATATACATATATGTGTGTGTGTGTGTGTGTGTGTGTGTGTGTGTGTGTGTGTGTGTGTGAAATACTGACAGTTATTTTATTTTATTATTATTATTATTATTATTATTATTATTATTATTATTATTATTATTATTATTACAATTGCATATATTATAATTGCAACAAACACACCAGAGGGCACAATATGATAAATAAATATCCATTTAGAATAAAAGGAAAACAAAAAGCACCTAAAAGGGTTTTTTTTTTTTTTTTTTTTTTGGGGGGGGGGGGGGGGATTATAATAGCTATTAAAATAAATGCAATTTTTCTGTAGACTACATGTCAATTTTGTTTGACTCTGTTCATTTTCCACTTTGTTTGTTTAAGTTTTGCATTCTCAGTTGTTGAGGCAAAAACTAGTCCGTTACAGTCAAAAAAATGTTTTGTTTGTTTTGTTTTTTTGTTTTTGTTTTTTGATGGAGTTAATTTTTGGATAGTACAGAGACCACAATTATATTGGTTCTGATTAAATGAACAATCAGGGAGAATAAACATTGGCTTTTTGGTGGCTTTTTTTTTTTTCTTTTTTTTTTTTTGTAACATGTGGCACCAGTAAAATTTTACAGTGGGAGGGATCTGACTAGGTGTTGCCAAGCACTACCAATAATATTCTAAATGGTGAAGTATATAGTCATACCATTTACAGACTAAAACAGGACCTTCCTTTGTAATTCAGACACTATTTTTAAAGTAGTACTATTTTTTATTAAGCAGTTGGGTGCTAGTTTGTGGGTTTTTTTTTTTTTTTTTCCAGTAAGCCTTAAAATATATATTTTTATTTTCTTAACAACATCAGGCCTCCCCAATTAGCAGCACAATGAAAACAGGAAAAACATTCTCCTAGTGTTATTTTAAGGATGCTTGAAAACATTCTCAGATTACATACAAAATCACTTTTTTTGTAGCCATTTTAATAGTAGTACCCATTGACAACAATAGAACTACTGTGTGCAAGAAAACAGGAACATCCAAACGGGTAAGAAAAATTAGTTACACGCGTTTACATTCTTTCAAGAGTGACACGGCTAAAAAGTTTCTAAAATTAGTCTGTTTCCAAATGGGTGAGGCTGGACCCCACATGTCCACACCGCTAATACTCAGAACTGAGCATCTAGAATAGTGCCCAGACGTGACATAGCAAGACATGCAACCCGTGTATTAATTAGAATGCATGTATTACTAGTAAAAGGCGTGTTGTAAAATGTAGGTAACAACCATTGTACAGTACGATTACTAACCTGCAGTAAAAAGCTTCGCAGAAACAATACTACAAAGTGGTCGCGCCATCTTACTGTACATTAATTTATTTAAATTGCGCCATTAGGTTCACCCTGTTACCTCAGATGCGAGTTTTTGGAAAGGGGAGGCAGCTGTTTCAGGAAAGCCTATTCCCTCCTACTCTGCCTAAAAATGAACAAATGCGATATTCATCTCCTGTAGCTTGCAGCCATAGAAACTCCCTCAGGGAACTTTTAGGCCAGAGTATTTTTTTTTTTTTTTTATGCTGTGGACCGGACTACAATCTCCTTTCAACAACAGTGTCTTCAAGTTGAAATCCTACCTAGCTGCCTGATCTACAGACAATGACGAGGAATATAATTTGCTGCTTTTTCGCACTGCTGCTTTCTGCGCGGATCTATGCACAGCACCAACAGCGAAGGTAGTGGCGTTATGAAGTCTCCAGCTGAAAATATGCATTCTAATGGTTTGGTGGTTGTGTGTAGTTTGCCGTGATTCTTTTTTAGGGATGGAATGCAGTACTTACTAAAAACAAACGGGGTGAAAACCAAGACGGCACAGATACAAGCGATGTTTGCCACTTTTCAGTATGCGAGCACCGGTCACTAACACGTTGAGATGTCACCCAAGTTGTTTTCATAAATTGATTAAAAAAAAAAAAACTATGATATTCATAAAAACCGCAACATTATTACGCTTTTACTTGAAATATAACGAATGGGACATTCCATCCAATCTGTCAAAACAGACTTAGTTATATACAGTACTACTCGCCTATTGCACTGTATTGTCATTATGATAGCTATTACATCAGACGTGTTAACTGTCTCTCAGTTATTTGCATGAACTAGTGCAATGTGCAGTAAATCCGCGGTTAAGTAGTCAGAGGGTATATATTTGGTAAAATAATTTATTCTTTACTCTTTTTCAGACCTGTTTTTACATGCGGAGGAAATCTAACTGGAGAATCCGGATTTATTGGTAGCGAAGGATTCCCCGGAGTGTATCCTCCAAATACAAAATGTGTTTGGAAAATCACGGTGAGCAGCAAACTGGCAGCATCTTATCAAGGGCATTTTCAAGAACATTTGTAAAGGTATCTTAAAAAAAAAAAAAAACACATATGTACAGTACTTATTGTTTTTGCCTTCGAGCCATTATTAACCATATAATTACAATATGATAGTGTTTTTTTTTTCTTTGTTTTTTATTTAAGCAGCAATTCTACTGCTTCTGTGGAAAAACTAGATTTCAACTTTTAGATTGCAAACAATACATGCTGTAGTATACATTGCACCAAAATAATATTTAAATAGGCTTCTGAATATAAAACATAATGCTTTAAAATATTTTTTGCTGTTTCCATTTGTTTTCCTGATCAGATGTGTCAAGCTTTGTTACATTTATGAGATACCGCTTGCTGCTAGAGCCAGCTGCACGATTGATCCCACTAGGGATGAATGAAAAGCGCCCTTTAGACTGAACTGTAGACCTGTTCATTATTAACTGCTGTTTGTAAATACAGTAGAGAAAGGGAGTACCCCCTGGAGAATTGGTACAGCTTGTGGGAGAGTTATCCAATTACACTATACTTAAAGAAGGAATGCGTAATTGGACCATGCTACATGTAGATAAACTATCAGGGAAGCTGTTATCTTTTGTAGGACTGTACTTTAAAAGAGTTACTTACCTCACACTTCCCTGAGGAAAGCAAAACTCTGGTTGTCTGGTAGCCCCATGGCAAAGTCAAACATGGGCAAGTCAAAATCTGACAGTTGGGAAGTTCTGCACTGTGAAAAAAAAAAAAACATGTACAGCTTGTAATGTGTTGAAAATTCTAACGTATGTATCATGTGATAATAATCATATCTCTTGACTGTACACAGCCGCTGAATTCTGTATTTAATGGGGTTTTTTTTGTAAAATTGTTGAATTGTCTTCATGAAGACATTGATAAAGAAGACAGTCTGTTATACAGAAGATATACAGCCCACCACTCTCTGTGAGTCCTGCTTAATTGGAAGTGAAGCTGAGGTTCCCCCACAATTAAGATCATGTCATTATTATGACTGTTTTTCTCTTGAAAGAATGGAAATGCATCTTAATGACAATCAGTATTCACAAGAATAATAGAGCAGAATTTCCACTCGGTTTGGGTAATATGGGTCACGCAGATCAAATTCCAAACTGGGAATCTAAACCAAAAAGAGCCTCAGGATAAAGTAGACAGCTGAATGTCATTTTGTGGTTTACTAGCAGTTATCTCAGATAGATATACTTCAGCATGCTACCTATAATTACTGTTTTAGGGACCCTTTTGTGCATCTTTTGCAGGTTCCTGAAGGGAAAGTTGTTGTCCTGTCCTTCCGGTTCATTGACCTGGAAAGTGATAGCCTATGTCGATATGACTATGTGGATATCTACAATGGACATGCCAACGGACAGCGGCTTGGCAGGTTCTGTGGGACTTTCAGACCAGGGGCACTTGTTTCCAATAGTAACAAGATGTTGGTTCAGATGGTCTCTGATGCCAACACGGCGGGTAATGGATTCTTTGCCATGTATTCTGCCGCTGAGCCCAATGAAAGAGGTAAAGCCACAATTAATTCAAGCATGTTTAACTGTGTCATGTGATTTCTTACAGAATCTATAGTTTGCATAAACATCAACCAATCTGAAAATATAAGCACGGCATATTTTAAAAGTGTTTACTCCAAATTTAATTAACTCCAGTTTTATGAGAGGAGAAAGTTCCACATTAGTGTTACAACATGAAAAACAATTAGACTCAATGACAAAAACTGCTTGATTCTTCAAGAGATCTTGCATTGTAATAACCCTGTGGTAGCATGTGATTGTTAAATACACATACTTAAAAATTGTATCAAATTGTGTCTGACATGGGTGCTGTATTTTTTAGGTTAGACAAGCTTGTAGTGCAGTGAATTACTGTACTTACCTGTCTGAGTTTCAGGAAGGGTGTTATATAAACTCTGATATTAGAACCTTAGTGAATTTACACAGTAACTGCATGCAGTTTTGCCATGTTTTCCCCCATGTCTATACATAAGAACATAAGAAAGTTTACAAACGAGAGGAGGCCATTCGGCCCATCTTGTTCGTTTGGTTGTTAGTAGCTTATTGATCCCAGAATCTCATCAAGCAGCTTCTTGAAGGATCCCAGGGTGTCAGCTTCAACAACATTACTGGGGAGTTGATTCCAGACCCTCACGATTCTCTGTGTAAAAAAGTGTCTCCTATTTTCTGTTCTGAATGCCCCTTTGTCTAATCTCCATTTGTGACCCCTGGTCCTTGTTTCTTTTTTCAGGCTGAAAAAGTCCCTTGGGTCGACACTGTTAATACCTTTTAGAATTTTGAATGCTTGAATTAGGTCGCCACGTAGTCTTCTTTGTTCAAGACTGAACAGATTCAATTATTTTAGCCTGTCTGCATATGACATGTCTTTTAAGCCCGGAATAATTCTGGTCGCTCTTCTTTGCACCCTTTCTAGAGCAGCAATATCTTTTTTATAGCGAGGTGACCAGAACTGCACACAATATTCAGGATGAGGTCTTACTAGTGCGTTGTACAGTTTTAACATTACTTCCCTTGATTTAAATTCAACACTTTTCACAATGTATCCGAGCATCTTGTTAGCCTTTTTTATAGCTTCCCCACATAGGTCTATACGATGCACTTACCATAGGTTACATTATTTTACCAGTGTTTTTAACATGCTTTGTAATTTATTTCTGTTCTTTACAGTGCTTGCCTATGTTTTACTAAACTACACTTTACTGTGCCTTTACCATAGTAAACTTGTATGAGCTCTGTGTGTTTGCTGTAAAATGTAATCTGTAAAATTAAAACTAACATTTCTGGGAAAAGCCCTTTAAAAGATGTCTATTTTGCTAACAAACTTTAAAAGATGCCCTTTATAACCACCCCATGCTGTATGTTTATATAAGGGTGTGTGTGTGTGTGTGTGTGTGTGCGCGCGTGTATGTGTGTGTGTGCGCATGTGTGTGTGTAAAAAGCTTGTGTCCCTGCTGCTTTGAGTAACTGCAGAAAACAAACTGATTTAATGTCAAGGTGAACGTGATCGCGAGGCACTGTAGCTTTAAAATTATACTTTTAGACCTACATTCAGTTGTTGATTTAGAGTTGTGCGGTGGGTGAAGTGAGCATGCAGAACGGATCACAATACGACTTAGAATTTCTCACTTCAGTTATGGGAGACTACAAAGACTATTATTATTTGCCAGGGACTAGAGTGATGTTTTCTGTATTTGGTGGACTATTAACCTACCAACATTTAGAAAGTTGTCATTCTTTTTCATGCCGGGGTGTCTGCTTGGTGCTTTTAATATGGCTTTTAACAACATACTGTATAGACAGCTTGGTGCCTTTCTGACTACTGTACAAGTCTTAGAGTCTGGCTCGGTTTTTTTATATCATGAATTGCTGGATACCTAACCAGTGTGACCCTAGCTGTTGTCTTCTTGGAAATTCTGTTGAATACAAAAACGACTTCTGTAAGCATTTTTTGCTACTTATAGTTATGTTCGTTTGGGTCACTGTGCATTTAGGGCCATGGTTAGTTGTAGAGTATAGTTGAAAATACTTGGTCTGCAGTACTTAAAGGTTATGTGCCAGGAAAAGCGACTGCCAATAATATGGGGTTGCATTCTCTGTCTGTCTGTCTCGAACAATGAAAGACCCATGGTGTTCACTGTTTGCTGTGTAACATGCGCTTTCCCTGAGAAAGTGTCTGTAATGTATTAACCCTATGGAATGTGTAATATAACCTTTGTCACATTCTCTAATACCTATTGCATTGTATAATAACTGCTGCATGATTTATTACATACACTGCAGGGACTTTGGTTTTCCACATGCATGCAAATGAATCAGGTCAAGCACTTGCTGTGTTGCTAGGAGCCAATGGGCTGTCTGCTAGCATATGCAAGACCCTGAGTTCAGGTTGAAGTTCAAGTTAGATTTTTTTTACAACAGGCAAAAGGAAGTGTTGCAGAGCCCTGTCGTAGTAAAATATTTATATAAGTCAAGGACAGTCAATTATCTGATTGCAGACTTATTAAATTAGATCAGATTTTCTTTTAAAGGAATCAAAATGTTTATTTTATTATCACATGTTTTTTAAAGTTTGTTTAGCATTTGAATGGTAGTAAAACAAGCTTTTTATGGGGTTTGATCAGATAGGAATATTAATAGGTATATTTTTTATTGATTCTGATAAAGAACAATAGAAAGCCAGTTGGAATTTAAAGATACATTTTGGATCTACTTTTTGTTTTTGTTTTTTGTTTTTTTTGTTTTTGCTGTGAAGCAAAACTGACACTGTTGCTTAATTTGGCAGATCCAGAACAAACAAACAAAAAACAAACCAGCAAAATTAAATGGATCTGAAGTTTACTTAGTACTTAGAGATGTCAGCAACACAAGTTGTTGTATGTTTTAATGTTGCGCTTCACCCCATTGATTTCAGTATTTTTTTTTAAACAGAGGATCAGTACTGTGGAGGTCGTTTAGATAAACCTGCTGGCTCTTTTAAAACTCCAAACTGGCCAGATACAGATTACCCTGCAGGAGTCACCTGTTCATGGCACATAGTGGCACCAAAAAATCAAGTAAGACATTTGTGGAGCGAAACCTTACGTATATCTTTTAATACCTTATTAATAATATTTTCCAGTAGCATTGCTTGTACTGTATATTTCACATGCCTAACATATTATAAAAAATTGTGAATGAATAAGGAATGAAAGACGACATTTACTGTGGGATTCACAGTTGCATTCCCACAACCACACACCAACTATTCCCTGGTCTAATTGCGACAACATATATACTGTTTAAGGTTAGGTAATGTAGTTAGAAAATGTGAAAAACAGAAAATGTTCTTTAACCACAACATGTTCCAGGTAATATATATATATATATATATATATATATATATATATATATATATATATATATATATATATATATATATATATATATAAGAAATTAGATCCTGTTACAAAACAAGAAACAAGTACTTGACAACAAATATCTGGATCGGTGTATGAGAACTGATAAACGGTCGGTGAAGTAAAGGTATTTGTCTGTAACCAGACACAAAACAAATATATATATATATATATATTATATATATATATATATATGTATGAGGCACGTCTCTTCCTGTGTTGATTGCTTTGTGTTGCTTCTTAGCATCTACATTGAAAGCTTTTCATTAAAAACAAGAAAATCATTCTTGTGTGCCCAGATTATTGAAGTGAAGTTTGAGAAGTTTGATGTGGAGAGAGATAACTACTGCCGCTATGACTATGTTGCTGTTTTCAACGGGGCTGAAATCAACGATGCCAGAAGAATAGGAAAGTACTGTGGAGACAGTCCCCCAGCGTAAGTGTTTTTCTTTTTTTGGAATTTAAATTACAACGTTCCTTAAGGCAGAATTAAAGCACAGTTACTACCAGTTAGTGCCTAACCCAGATAGTGAGCATTACCTCTTAGACAATTAAACAGTTGCAATATTTCAGTGGTAACGTCAATAGGTTTCCTAGCCAGTGATTCATATCTGCTGTGTCGGGTATTATTGCTTCTGTAAATCAAAAGAGTATTTGTTGTCCATGAAGACTTAAAGTACCTCCCATAATTTGTTTAGATTTTTTTCTCCTACTTGATTGCATTAGGATTCTTGAAACTGAGCCAGCGATACAGGAATATAGTTTCAGGCACTGAATAATGACCGCAGAACCTGATTGGCTGGAATGATGTGTGAAATTTATAACAAACTCAGCTGTCAGAATTTACAAGCACTAAACTGACTAAGTATAACTGTGCATAAAGATGCCTCTTAAAATGACTTGGTCCCTTTTACATTATGCTATAACTGGCTTGTAACCAGGAGGTCCCCGATTCAAATCCCAGCTCAGCCACTGACTAATTGTGTGACCCTGAGCAAGTCGCTTAATCTCTTTGTGCTCCGTTTTTTGGATGAGACGTTGTTGTAAGTGAGTCTGCAGCTGATGCATAGTTCACACACCCTAGTCTCGTATCTTGTAAAGCGCTTTGTGATGTTGGTCCACTATGAAAGGCGCTATATAAAAATAAAGATTATTATTATTATTAGTATTATTATTTATTATTATTATTATTATTATTGAAATGGACACATCAGTGTTTATTCTGTGTGATGGGTAGTCAAATACTGTAGGCATTAGCAGAGACATCTACAGCTAGATTCTATATCATTAACATTAGTTAAAAATGCAAACTATTCACATGTTAACATGAAAGAAACATGTGCTCTTTGATGGACTGGTTTAAACGTACTGAGGAGTTGCATTACAAAGGGGACTACAGCAGAAACATCAGATTTACACAAGCCAAAGGGAAGACAGCTGAATATATGGATACTACACAGTGACATCTTAAATAGCACAGCTCCAAGCATCCTAGATCCTTTCATATAACACTGCTGGCTTTTGTGTTAATGAAATCTGGTTTATTTTGACATTTTTATGGTGTTGGCAATATGGGATGCTGCAATAAAAGATTAAATCCTTTGAATGTTTTCACAAGCATTGCAGTCTGATGCAGAATGCATAATGTTTTCCCTGCAGATCATTGCTCATAACCCAGTATGACATGTGCCTTCATGTTTAACACCTGATATACAGAGCAATATACACCTGCTGAGAATTCTGACAGGGATGTAAATCACCATCATCATCCCTGTGAAAAAAAGCACATACACACTGGTATTCCAAACTCTTTATACCAGGGGTGGGCAACCCCAGTCCCTTAGGGCTGCTCCATTGCAGGTTTTACAGGTATAATGAAATGTACACATCCATCAATACCTTAAAGAACTCCAGCATACATTTGCAGGTAAAGCTACAAGAACCTCAAGTAGACTAAATAGTGATGTCATCAGTGCTGTGTTATTTGCACAAATGATACATGATTTAAAAAGCTAAATTGTGAAACAAAAAGTGTCATTGTACCTCTTTTTTTTCTTTTAAAACAGACCAATTTTTTCTGAAGGAAATGAGCTTGTTATCCAGTTTCTGTCAGATTTGAGTTTGACTGCTGATGGCTTCATCGGTTACTACAAATTTAGGCCCAAAAAGTACCTCACAACTACAGTGTCTCCCATCACAACAACCACACAAGCAACGACAGGAGCAACAAGTAGGTACTACTCTTTTCATCCTTTCCATCCCTGAGCTTACCGTTACCAAATGACTTTCAATGGCAATGTAGTGCCACGACAGTGGTTTTGTACTAAGCGCCTGTTACGCCAGAAGGGCAGCTACAATGGTATAAGCCATTGGTACAGTGCTATCACAGTTTCACTTTTTCTCTTGAAGAATATATTACAAAATAGTTTGGAGCTATAGCCACAGGCCAGTTCATTAAATCATGTATCACTGAAAATGTGATAGAAGTAGGCAAGGCAACTAGCCAGAACAAGACCCTAATATTCTTACTTGGTGTATCACTACTGACAATACTCTCCTGAACATTAGTGTGATGCCCGTCTCTAGTGTGTCTCCTGCAACTAGTGCAGCGGCTTAATTGCGGTTGCTGTGGACAACTGCAGTGCTTCTGTACATCAATTTTATCCTCCAAGTCCTGGCAGCCGTGCTGGCATTTTTAAGAGTCGGCATTCCATTAGTAGCAAGCTAGTAATGGTTGCCAGTGGGACATTAGCCACCAAATTAGACTTTTCCACTGTTGACCAATGAAACTTGCTTTATCTGGTCTCCCTGAATCCTGTTTTTTTCCATGTTTTTTTTTTTTTGCTTTCCAGGAAGGGAGTAGAAACTGAGGTGAATTATGCTCGAGAGCTAATGGGCACTTCTGTTTTTGTTATGAGGAAAACAGAATCAACCAAAACAAATTCATTAATCTGGCAGTCTCAAAGATGTTATTCCGTAAGAATTGGGCTTTTGTTATCTATCCAAATTTCAATAGCTGCTCAATTTCATGGAATTTAACATTCTTGTGGTCTGAACACAATGTTTAACCAGGCTGATCTGATCTGCTTATATTTTTTTTTTTTTTTTGTTATTTTATTTTTTAGTGTTTTACTATATTATACTGAATCAAAATGGAGATTGATGAACCGTTGGTGAGTGAGCAAGCCCCTATCCACCACATTCTGCTTATAGTGGGTATACTGTGGCCAGTTCAAATGGAATGTTAGCATGGTAATTCAGTAGAATTTGTCACCATTTTGTCATAACACTACAAAGCCTACTAAATTTCACTGTGTTCAGCTACTGTATGGTCCCAGAGCCACACTACATTTACCTTTGCCTCTCTCCCAGTTTGATCCCAAGCCCCCTTCAATTTTGTAACAACTTTTTGTTAGCATTGGAATTATATATCTATATATATATATATCGATATATATATATATATATATATATAGTATATATTTATTACACACACACACACACACACACACACACACACACACACACACACACACACACAGTGCCTTGAAAAAGTATTCAGCCCCCATCCCTTTTTTCACATTTAAGAGTCTCACAGCCTGGGATTTTGATGCATTAGATTGGGAATTTTTATTTGTGAGTCACACATTCCCCCTTCACCCACCCCCCCCCCCCCCCCCCCCCCCCCCCCCCAAAAAAAAAAAAAGGAAAAAAAAACAAAATAAAAATTAAAAAACTGGAATGTCATCATTTTTTAAGTATTCATCCTTAATTATATCCCTGATTAAGGTCAGGACTTTGACTGGGCCACTCAAGGACATCTATTTTCTTCATTTTAAACCACTCCAGTGTTGCTGTGGCAGTGTGCTTTGGATCATTGTCCTGTTGAAAGACAAACTTCTTCCGCAGTTTGAGTTTTTTGGCAGAGGGGCGCAGGTTTTTATCCAGGATTTCTCCCTATTGTGCGCCATTCATCCTCCCATCAATCCTGACAATATTGGCAGTCCCTGCTGCTGAAAAGCATCCCTATAACATGATGCTACCACCGCCATACTTTATGGTGGGGATGGTGTTACCTGGCTGGTGTGCAGTGTTTGATTTGCACCACACATACCTCTTAGAGTTCAGGCCAAAAAGTTCAATTTTAGTCTCATTAGACCACAAGACGTTCTGCCACATAACTGCAGTATCTTCTAGGTGATGTTTTGCAAACTCTTTGCGGGCAAGGATATGTTTTTTTTTCAGCCAGGGCTTCTTCCTTGCCACGCTCCCATAAAGGCCCTTTTTGTGGAATGCCTTGGAGATTGTTGATACATAAACATCATCGTCCATCGCAGCCACTGACTTCTGTAACTCATTCAGAGTCACAGTAGCTTCCCTAAGAAATGCCCTTCTTGTCCGGCAACTAAGTTTAGAGGGGCGGCCGATCTAGGCAATGTGGTGGTAGTTTCGTACAGGTGTGAAAAGATGCTGTAAAGTAAGAATGCTTTCAAAAATAGACATGTTAATAGATTATATTTATCAATTAACTAAAATCAAAGTGAGTGAACAGAAGAAAAATGTACATCAAATCAATATTTGGTGTGACGACCCTTTGCCTTAAAAACAGCATCAATTCTTCTAGGTACACTTGCACACAGTTTTTGAAGGAATTTGGCAGGTAGGTTGGCCCAATCATCTTGGAGAACTAACCACAGTTCTTCTGTGGATTTAGGCAGCCTCAGTTGCTTCTCTCTCTTCATGTAATCCCAGACAGACTTGATAATGTTGAGATCAGGGCTCTGTGGGGGCCATACCATCACTTCTTGTTCTTCTTTACGCTAAAGATAGTTTTTAATGACATCCGCTGTATGTTTGGGGTCGTTGTTATGCTGCAGAATAAATTTGGGGCCGATCAGATTCCTCCCTGATGGTATTGCATGATGGATAAATATCTGCCTGTACTTCTCAGCATTGAGGAGACCATTAATTCTGACCAAATCCCCATCTCCATTTGCAGAAATGCAGCCCCAAACTTGCAAGGAACCTCCACTATGCTTCACTGTTGCCTGCAGACACTCATTCGTGTACTGCTCTCCAGCCCTTCGGCAAACAAACTGCCTTCTGCTACAGCCAAATATTTTAAATTTTGACTCATCAGTCCAGAGCACTTGCTGCTATTTTTCTGAACCCCAGTTCCTGGATTTTCGTGCATAGTTGAGTCGCTTGGCCTTGTTTCCACGTCAGAGGTATGGCTTTTTGGCAGCAAGTCTTCCATGAAGGCCACTTCTGACCAGACTTCTCCGGACAGTAGATGGGTGTACCTGGGTCCCACTGTTTTCTGCCAATTCTGAGCTGATGGCATTGCTGGACATCTTCCGATTGCGAAGGGAAGTTAGCATGATGTGTCTTTCATCTGCTGCAGTAAGTTACCTTGGCCGACCACTGCATCTACGGTCCTCAATGTTGCCAGTTCCTTTGTGCTTCTTCAAAAGAGCTTGGACAGCACATCTGGAAACCCCTGTCTGCCTTGAAATTTCTGCCTGGGAGAGACCTTGCTGATGCAGTATAACTACCTTGTGTCTTGTTGCTGTGCTCAGTCTTGCCATGGTGTATGACTTTTGACAGTAAACTGTCTTCAGCAACCTCACCTTGTTAGCTGAGTTTGGCTGTTCCTCACCCAGTTTTATTCCTCCTACACAGCTGTTTCTGTTTCAGTTAATGATTGTGTTTCAACCTGCATATTGAATTGATGATCATTAGCACCTGTTTGGTTTAATTGTTTAATCATACACCTGACTATATGCCTACAAAATCCCTGACTTTGTGCAAGTGTACCTAGAAGAATTGATGCTGTTTTGAAGGCAAAGGGTGGTCACACCAAATATGGATTTGATTTAGATTTTTCTTCTGTTCACTCACTTTGCATTTAGTTAATTGATAAATATAATCTATTAATATATATGTGTGTGTGTGTGTGTGTGTGTATATATATATATATATATATATATATATATATATATATATATATATATATATATATATATATATGCATATATACTACTTGCCTCTATTTTTTCACTCTCCAGCTTTAAAATACACAGCAGCCCTGTGCCAGCAAAAATGCAAAAGGAGTGGGACCCTTGAGAGCAATTACTGTTCGAGTAACTTTGGTAAGGAAAATCAATTTTTTCCATCCAGATAGACAACTTGTGTTTAGTCTCAGATAAACGGTTGAGGTTTTCACTGTACACTACCTTTAATAAACAAGGGCATGTTTTCATGTGGTACTATCTTTGGCCCTCTGATTAGTGTCTGTGTGTCTCAAAAGGTTCCTTGAGGATTTTCTAAAGCAACAGTGGATGTATGTATCAGAAACAGTCCCTGTGTAAACAAGGATGGCTGAACTGTAGGTAAACTGTTGGTAAATGAAAGTGTTGATTCAGTCGCTACACTGGCTGTTTTTCATCTTGGAACAACATTATGTGTTAGTCTCCAGGATGGGTTTATTAAATGTGCTAGATACCTAATTACAGTTACTTAGCGTGCTGGCTGGTGTTTGCATACGGTTTTACAAGTTAACTATTTACAAGGACATTGGACAGGTTAAACAAAATACAGTTTGTTTTAATCGATTACACTTGTTGTGCTCCGAAAACTGGTCTACTTTAACAAATAAGTTCAAAATAATGTTAACATTTTAAATTAACTTTCTGATACTGACAGAGTAGGTCTATAAATATATACTGTACAGACCCAATACATATGAGTTATAAAGCAGCTATATTTTTGGATTGAACCCACACCTATTTGAATAGAGGATCGTCTGCAGTTTGCAGACTGAAGAATAGGGTTAACTGGCATGTAATGTGTCTAGTAATCCAGTAAGCAAGCACAAAGCTGCTTTTAGAATTCTTTATGAGCTGAGCTATATTGTAGAGGTGAAAGTTTGCTGTTTTGTATGTCACTTGTTATCTGCCCAGGATATCCTTTGATAGTCTCTTACCCCTGCCCTCTTCCTCCAACATATCCAGGGCATTGTTTTCATGTTGTGCCCCCCCATGCAGTTATGACATGTACGAAGGAAGGGGAAAGATTTTTCTGGCAACAGCTTTATGACATTCTATTATTATGATATTAATGATACCACACTGTTAATAGCTTTACAAAGACACCAGAATACTTCATTTTTAGAGAAATTATGAAACAACAAGTTTTGAGAATATGAACACAATGTTCTTAACACCTTAAAGAGTCTACAGTACACTTGGTTCACCGCTCAAACAATCCCCATAAAAAGAAAGGAAATATTTCACACTTACGTACGCAGGGGCAAACTGTATTTCTTGGAAATGTGTTTAGAAAAATGAACTTTATTGTATCTTTAAAGACAGTGCTGAATATAATGGCAGATGTACTTTAAAAACAGTACTATATTGTTTAATAAAATAGAATTGCCTTTGCCCTAATTATTTGATGTAAGACTTTAAAACACAGACTCTTCCCGGCTTGTTTTTCAGTGATAACCGGCACAGTCATAACTGCAGTGTCACGTGGAGGCAGCATGTACGTCACCATCTCCATCATTAATGTCTACAAGGAGGGGAGTCTGGCCATCCAACAGGCTGGAAAGAACATGAGCGCTAAGATTGTGGTACTGTGTAAGAAGTGCCCTTTTATCAGACGAGGTGAGTCCAGACCTAATGTTAGATTTCTCAGCTCAATCACAGAGGCGATTTTGTTTTTCAAAGGCAACGCTCTTGTATTGTATGCTATAGCATTAAGTTTAAGAAAGCATGTCAGGACTGTGAAAATGTACCATAGTAAATTTTTATATAGAACTATTTGTATGATGCAAAGGATTAAACAAAACTGTATAAAGAAAAAACAAAAGCACGTGGTTACAATTCTAACATTTATGTTTCGTTCTGCAGGCAGCGTTATGTTCAATTTTTATACCTATTTAAAGTAAGAGAATTCAGACTTTCCAGCGCAGTTAACATCAGATTGAATCTGGGCTCATACTTGCCATTATGTAAGCTTGAATGGAATCACGAGTGATGGATGAAGTCTGCATTGTGAAGAATATTATGGTTGCAATCAAAACAACCATCCCTGTGAATTTTCAATTCATTTCTGTTCAAGTCTACATGTGATCAGTGTATAGTACTGTATATACTGTAGAAAGTTGAGAGATTCATTTGGTAAATTAGGCTTAAGAATCTGTATGTTTTTTCCATCGCCATTTAGGCTTAAACTACCTCTTTATGGGTCAGGCCGACGAAGAGGGACGTGGTAAAATCGCACCCAACAACTTCGTCATGGCATTCAAAAGCAAAAACCAGAAGAACTTGAACACCCTGAAGAACAAGCAGTGCTAATTCTGTGAACTACCCCACACCACACAAAGCTCAGCCAATCCATCTTCACTACCAAGCAACCCTTCACCTCCAAGCTGGATTTCAGCATGCACACACAACCATCCCACCCGGGAGCAAAACTGCTGTCTGTTGAAGCGTAATTGTACCAAACAAAGTTGACTCAGCTGCTCTGAATCTGTTGCTTTATTTCACAGAATTGATTACGATGGAACTGGTGAAATGTATGTGTATCATGTGTGGTGATGCATAAGAAAGTGTAAAGTGCATAAGATAATATTTCATTTGAAACACTTTCTCTAATAAGTAGGGTATTTTATTACCTGTTTTGTAAAGTCAGCATATTTAATGCCTAGTGTATTTTATCTCTTGCTCAATAAAATTTGATAGTGAACAACATGAGAGAAACCAATAAACCTTCATGATGCCTGATGTATCACTTTAGAGGGTCTTTTGTATACTGTCAAAGTATGAAGTTGATGGATGAAAAATAAAAATGAGATATTGTGACTGGTTTCACCATTGAGTTACAGAATAGTCAGGGCTAATTTTCTGTCAGAAAAATGCAAGGTCAATGTTTTTTATTGCAATCTTTATTCAGTCTTTTCGCTGAAAAGAATAGTAATTTAAAACATGTAAAATACCAGGTTAATGTATTACACAAGTGTTTTAGTTTAATATGAAAGACATTCAAGAGCATTCTGGGAGGTTTTTTCTTCTATTTTTCTTTTAAAAAAAGGTGATTTTCCACTTCATTCCAGAATGTGGAGTTTTTGTCTTCAGGAATTCTCGTTTGATTTCTCTGCAGACGCAAAGATGATTTGTTTAATTTCTGGGATAAAACATGGCGTACTTGGAGGTGCGGAATCCCAGGAGGTCTCTCATCTCGTTGCGGAACTTGGAGAGGTCCTGTCGAAGCTCGTTGAGGTTCTCCACAGTAGGCTGGTCAGTGCTCTGCATCTTCTGTCTTGTAGAAGTCAGGTAGCGGTGAACTAGACAGCACATGACCTTCTGGTAGTTTTCATCCCGTTTCTGTTTCAGGGTCCTCCACTCCTAGACAAGAATTACAAAATCATTAGATACAGTACCCAGGGAAGGCTTAATCATAACTAAAAACACATTTTCAGAGCAATATAAATAATACAAATGGAAGGCACTGGTTTGGTAACCTCACATTGCCTCATAGCCTGCCCATGAGGTCATCATTGTGTGAATCAGTACTGGTAGTGTGAGCACAGGCAGCTGTCTCAAATGACCCTCCCAAGTATTAGAACATGATTAAGGACAAAGGGTGTACCAGTACTTCTTGTTTAAATGGTCACTGAAAAACCACAGACATGTTACTGCCAAAGAAAATAATTAACAGTGAAGTAATAATTTAAAGTTTCATCAATCAAATCCTTAGATCGCACATTTAGAGGTGGACATACATGGCAAGTGCTCAAGCAGAAAGACCAGTATAAAATGTTAATGGGGTACATCACGGTATAAGCATAGTACAGTAGGATACACATTTAGTGAAAAAACACAGGCAAGCATTTTTAAACACAGTAGGATGAAGCAATTAAAAAAACACAATTTATCATGGTCACGGATGGTAAATACACAGTAAAAGCATAAAAGCATAATAAAGTGCACATTTACAATAGTAAACTTTTTAGACTGACTCTAAACCAGTGGCATTAGAAAAAAAAAAAAAAACTTTTCTCCACTGGGGTTATCGGCCAAGAGAGCGATAAATAACATGGCGCATGGCTGCTGTATGCATTAAAACAGAATGATAGTGCTTGTCCTGAGTCAGTCTTTCCTACTCTGCTCATGGCTATGAGCTTTTCCGCAATACATTTTAAAACTTAAAGGTGCTCACTGTCGGCCAGACAGGTAATTCTAATTTTCCAGACGCTTACTTACTTTGAGGCTGTTCTGTCTTTTGACCTTGCCTGTTGTGGTGTGAGAGCAGATCCATTTACTGAGGCTAGTGACAATATAGCAGACGGTCTTCGGGGAGGGGAGGATGTTGAAGGGGGGAGGCAGGGTGCACTTGTCATCAAAGTAGCTAAGCCAGAGCTTAGCTCGGGCAAACTTCCACTCCTTGTCCTCATGGTTCTGAAGCATCAGAGAGTGAGAAAGAAGGTCAGACATTCAAGTTTCTAATGAGATCGTATTGGTATTTTAATAGAACTGCACTGGACTCTTATTAGAAGAGATTTAGTTCCAAATTGAACTTTTGCATCTTCTTTATCCAAGTTATATAAGCATGAAGAAGGAAGCTAATATATTACAAAGTTCATTCAATACATTGGGACCAGCACACGACTGAAGCCCAGATGCACAACAACTTGGATAAAATGCAACCCTGCTGCAGAGAATGACTAGTAAACAATGGTTGCTTGTCTCAACATACAGTGAATAAAATCTAAAAATTCAGGGATGGAAATAAGACTCCTATTGCATAGCAGTTTCACCCTTTTGAGGTTTTACTACGAGCTTAACTAACTGCAGTGTACAGGTAACAAGCTTATAGTTGTGTTGTTAACTCCTAGTATAACCAGGAACGGAGCAATCTGCTGCACAATGGGAATCGTATTTCCATCCCTAAAAATACTGGTTTGCAAAGGGAAAGTGACAATTGTCATGCGCAAACTTGTAGTATTTTTTCCTACATACATTCACCTTTTCCGTCATTAGCATTTTACCTTCAAATCAGGACAGTTTATCTTGAAAATAGTAGTTTTCTGACTGTTCTGCTAAATGACCAGAATGAGAAGAACTCTCACAACAGGCTGGTAGTTGGTATGTGTGATCAAGTTGCTTAAGTGATTCTCCTGAGATGCTTTAGGTATGCAATCTCCAACCAGACCTTCCTTGACATATAATAACAATATATTTAAGTATGGCACTAGTTCCCTGGGACAAGCTGGCCAATTGGTACAGCATAAAAAGAAAATCACTACGACAGGCTAGAGTTAGTCAACGCAGGAGAGGAAACTCATGCAGCACTACAGTTAAATAGAAGACTCCACCAGAGATTATGTGAAGAGAACTCTTAAAGAGAAAATCATACATCACATTCTATTAGGGACAAGTGTTCAACCCCACTTTCAAAGGGAATTGCAATGATGCCTTTAAAAATGAAGCTTGTGAATTTCCTTACCGCTATTTGCCGAAAACTTTTGTGCAGCATGGCCACAAGAAGCTTAGTAAGGACGATGACAACCACCACGTTGTATGTGCCGATAATCAAGGCCCCGACAAATGACTGCAGCTCCTCTGTGTAACTGAACCTCGTTACAAACAGAGCTACGTGGGCCAGTGAAAAAACATACCAAAAAAGCGCATAGCAGGTGACAATAAACCTGTGGGGAAGAATATAACCAAACATATTGTAAACTGATACTGCAGTGAAACTGAATCATCAACAAATGCAATATACACACTTCTTCCAACTGTCTTTTCAATAAATGTGTTATTTTATCAACAATGCACCTCAAATATATGTACCATATTCACTCCAAACCATACATAATCTTACAGCCCTCAAATTCCAACTCACGAATGGAAAGTATCGTTGTTTTGCCGCTGACAGAAGATCCCCACACAGTCCTTCTCCACATGTGTGGCACGATCCTTGTCATAAAGCTGGGTCAGACCGATAGTGAATGAGATGAGGACAAGCAGGAACAGACCCAAGAACTTTCCAAAATCTTGCAGCATTTGTCCCATCGAGATCTAGTAAGAAGAGTTTAATTGCTGTTAAGACATCTTACAATGCACTGGCCATGTAACAGATGGTCAACCCCTAGAAGGATGCTGGGCCAGCTCCTGATGTCTGGGCATAGGGTCTACAAGATGGTTTATAATCAAGATGGTTGAAGATACCTCAGGTAAACCTAATGCTGCGAGTTCAGTTTTGACTAGAATGTCTTGTGTCCCCAAAACAGAATGTCTCTGGTTCATCCTATAGAGCCTCAACTGATTTGTGATGCTACAATAAGGCTGACAATTGAATACAACGCTCCCTCATTATGAGGCGACCCTTTACACTGTAGCCCCTTACAGTAATTCCATTCTCATTAGAAAGACGAGCACAAACTATCAGTCACAACTGAATATAATGGCGTATTGCTTGTTGTCTTAATACTGCCACTGAGGTCATATACCATTTGAGAACCAAAGTTAAGTAAATCGAGGACCATGGTATTCAGATCCACCAATGTTTATAACAACTGAACAGACCCCATTCTGTTACGGGAAACACAAAAGCATTCACAAAACTATATTATTTCCATACTAGATATATCAAAAAAATATTTCTATAGTCCATTAAACTGGTCCCACACCACATGCAATGTTCTCAGAGCCAGACTTTAATTCAAATCAAAACTCCTGTTCGCCTATCAGTTTAAGCATCTGAAAACCCCAAAGGGGAATGAGATTTTCATTCAAAGTCAGAGAAAAAACTCTTTATAACTCTTTTTATGCCTTTATGTCTTACAGGGATACTGTTTTTTAACTTTTTTTAAACTCATTATTCATCTTATATTTCTTATTTAAAGTAAATAAATGTATAACTGTCCTTATAATACCTATCACAGTTCAACTACTACCTACCTGTTTTCATCTTAGTTATATAATTATTTTATGTTATATGAAATATTTATGTAAATATATCATGACTTTTTTTGTTTGTGGAAAAGACCATAAATGCTTGACCAGGGTACATGCAGTTTTCAGCTAACACAAGGATCTCAGTGTGCTGCTGTGAATGGTGCGATTGACCACTTTTTTGCCTAAATGGAATCTCCATCAAACTGGCTTCAAAGAAGCTGTTTATGGGCCTGAAGATTAAGAAACAAAATGCTTCAGCAAACTCACAGCAAAATGCAAGAAGTGCCACATGCATAAGAGGAAAAAGACTGATGTGAAACTTTGATTAAAACTGTTTCATGTCTGGATTATTAATTTATATATATATATATATATATATATATATATATATATATATATATATATATATATATATATATATATATATATATATTTACTCAAAATCAAACCAAAGGCAGTGAGCTGTATTGGGTATCACTTCACATGTATTCATACACGAGTTTCAACACAGAGGAAAATGTAAATATTCCTTGCTAGTCTTTTTTCACCTGCATAATTTTACCACTGTACAAATATTAAAGGAATGTGGGGGGTCAATCATTTCTAACCCAGGCAGTGAAGCACAGTGATGCAGAATGGAATGATTCAGCTCTCTCCTTTACCAAAACTGTGGGAGACCATGCATCATGAAGGAGGCTTCTAATACGCTCTGTGATCCCTCACAAACAAGTGGCTGTTCAAGGACAGCACAGCAAACATACAGACTCCTAAGGCAAGGCATTCTAGTGATGGGGAGGGCAGCCTCACCTCAGGTAGGGTACTGACTGACAGATTCAGGGCTGAACCACAAACTGATGAATCAACAGCACTGTTTCTCAGTCTCATTGTTACTGCTACCCTTGTCTCTGTACTCTGCTAACATTTTCTCTGCTGAATTTTTGTGTGCTGTTTTTTTTTTTTTTTTTTTTTTAATAATTTGTGAACCTTACGTATAAAGCCTGCAGACCACCAAAAACTGGAGCCATGAGTGCCCTTACAGTGTATATATCACGTGGAATAAGCTGCAAGTCAGTGGCACGAATGGCAGAAACAGAATTGCAGTTTCACATGTCAAAATATCATACCCCTCCAGCAGTCTTTATGGTACCTATTCAGAGCAAGAACATGTGAATTCATCACAACCACAGCCCATCTCGAATCATCAATGTACATTTAAATCTGTACAACTCTGTATTTTACAGTATTTATCTGCAGCACAGACACCACCCAAAACTACATTAGTAAAATACAGTAAATCATTCTATAGAAAGTCTTGCTATTTTTGGATGATTTTAATGTTTTAAAAAATTTCACATTAAATTAGCTCTGTCATTTTTTCAATACGTTTCCCATGCTTGTACCATGCATTTACCACCTTTTACCATAGTTATCTACCAAACGTATCTATGATTTACTATACTTTCAGTGTGCTATGACCAGGCTATATCAAATATTGGTGTGCTCTGTGGTCAAACAGCGGGGTCCACTGGTTAAAGTCCAGGGCTTGTAATCAGAAGGTCACCGGTTCAAATCCCACCGCTACCACTGACTGACTCACTTTGTGACCCTGAGCAAGTCACTTAACCTCCTTGTGCTCCATCCTGCAGATGAGATGTTAAATCAATGTCCAGCTGTAAGTGACTCTGCATTTAATGCACAGTTCATGCAAACCATACTACTACTAATATTATTATTAGTAGTAGTATGGTTTGCATAACTATTGTAGGAGGGCAGGGAAGGGGTTAAAATCATCCCTGCAAAACACACATGAAAATAATGTGTTAACTGTTCTGGCAGTTGGTCACAATTGTAAATTAGTACCATCTGCCTGTATTTTGTTAATTCTGTGAGGAATAAAAACCCCACAGATCAGTTGTTCAGGGCTGATGAAGGAAGAGGCCGGTCTTGGAACCGTTATGAGAAAAGGTACTCTGTGTTACTTTGCAAACGTAGTACCTGCAAGGGTCCCAGGACAGAGCTGGTTGTGTACATGAAGAACAGACGAAGGTAGCTGAGCACATTGGCAAAGGCAAACAGTCCCTCAGCAACCAGAGTTGGGTGGAACGCATCCCAGTCCTTCCTGTCTGCATTGTCTGGAAACTAATGGAAAGGACATAATGACAAAAGTTGCCATTGTTTTTATATCCCACAAAATACATTTGACAAGCATAAAACAAGAACTGAGTGGGCCAAATGGCACGCATGTTGTATTTAACAGTATGAGGGAGCAGAATGAAATAGGGTTTTACATTAAGAAGGCCAGTGTTAAATATATCAGCACAATGTAATCAATTTTTCCCCTCTGCTTACATGTTTGGGGCAGTAGCAGGAGCAGGTCATTTTAATTCACAATTTAGAGTGACATTTGTGGCAAGAAGATAGAAGGAGCTTGGAGTCTGCAGTGGAAATTAGAGTTAGAGAACGCAAACAAACTGGAGATCCAACCAGGTCTACATTCTGGTAGAGGCCACAGACGTGTAAGATACAGACTGCAACGTGAAACTAGGTTGCTTTTGCTCAAATTTGATTTCTTTAGTATTCAGATTTTACAGCACGATATTATAAAAAGAAAAAAAAAAAACTTTGATAATTTTCTTTAAGAATGCCTAATGCCTTCTGATAATGTCTGAGTCACAGATGAGTAAACTGTTTAAACATCCTATGGTTCCCACTCCACCAGAAACAATGTACTCACCTTATTGTGAGCCACAACTTTGAGGGCGAAAGTTGCCAAATAGAGGGAGTTCATGACAAAGCTGAGCTGATTGCGGGATTCTTCCAAAAAGTCTTCCAGCCCCTCATACCACAGCCTTTTCACATCCGACCACACCATTCCTGGGGGAAAAAAAGGATACATTACAACATGTCGCTGTGAAAGGAAAGTGCACACCATTCTCCAAACCAGAGTTCCATTCCAACAATCTCTTCCAGTACAGCTTCTGCTCTACAGAAACCTTACCAACTCCCTGAAAGGGATATACTGTATATATGTGTTTGATAGACTTATTCTTCATTTATTTATTCCCTATAGAAGTTGACCTTTATTTTTATTTATTTTTTTAAGTTGTGGTTTGGTGTAACTTAACTGTTATCTGTGCCTGGCTATAGAAAAGATTATACAAACCTACAAATAATGCGCATGTTTCTACATTGATCTGATTTATGATTTCTGCACTTTGAGAGTATGTAGCTTTGATACTTTATTGCTTTCAAAACATAAATATTTCAACTTCTCTTGAATATGTGATCTGGCAGATTCTAGAGATTAATCTCTTTGCTGTATGTTATATTTGAGACGCAATACAGTCAAACAAAACCAGATGATTATATGAGTCATTACTTCTATGGTCAAATATACAACATACTGCACCTTTACTATTTATTATCTGACTCTCTAAATCATGCAGGTAAAATACATCTTAAAATACTGAATATAATCACGTATTCCCAAACAACCTGACTGGATGATGGATAACGACGAAAGTCATAAACAACACTGGATTTTAGGTTTTGAAAAAATTCACCAGCTGTTGGGCACATGAAAAGGTCTGGTGCAGACTTCATTTTGGACAAAGTAGATGCATTATAAATAGTGTTCCGCGTTTTTGGTTTTTATCTGTAAAAAAATGTTCCGGGAATTTATTTTACCTATATTAAAATAGGGATAAAACCTGTAAATTGTGTTTTTTTTTTTTTTTTTTTTTTTTTTTTTTTTTTTTAATTGAAACATTGGTTGGGGAATTAACCATGTTAAATCAGTGGGGGGGGGGGGGGGGGTTCTCAGTATACACACTTTACATGTGGATTATGTAGTGTAGCAGTTCTGGTTTCAGATTAGGTTTAATGTCCCTGGCATGTCTGATAAAGTCGAAGCCACATTTTCCCAAGTTAACTGGTACTTTGCGAACGTTTGGGCAATCACTGTGCTGACGGAAACAGGTTCTACAGAAGGTACAAACACCTGCACAAAACAAGCCAGGTTTATTCGTCTTGAAATTATAAAAATAAAATAAAATTGACAGAACTGGGTGGTGCAAGCCATCAGGAGACACGTCAAAAATCACACTGGACATTTCCATCAATGCGTTCTATAAGTTTACCAACTAAAGCATCGCCATTTTCTGTCAAATATTTACAATTAAGATTGTCGGAGTTAGGCAGTACTGTTGCACAAAGTCACCAATACATACCTCTCTGCAATAAACAGTGGCTGTCCAGCAAAGCACAGAGCTCTGACAAACTCATTAACACAGTCATTCTGTGCTCTCTTTTATTAAAGTGTGTGTAAATGCAGCATAAACATACAGCTGGTCTCTCAGTTCACTTTCTTGTTTTAGTTTTAATGTATGTTCAGTATGTTCTTTTATTGTCAGTGTGAACACCTCAATGCAGCAGTATTTGCAACACTGTGTCCTCTGCCTCTTCCCACTTCTGCTATTTTTGCTTTTTGTATACTTCAAAACATTTGTTTTCTTTTGAATATTCATAAACTGATTTAGTTTTCTCCCCATTCCTCATCCACTACAAATATTATATTTTTGTATAAGTATTTCAGTGTGTTTGTGAAGCAACAGAGAACCACAGTTGAATGTTATCTGATTCTCTGACGTCTAAACATCTGCTGTATCCTAGGATACAATGTAGGGCTGCGTATTACAATGTCGAAGTCAAACTAAAACACCATTTTAATCAAATTATTGTGTATTTCCTAGAAAACAGTACTGGGATAATACTGAATAATAGACAAAAATCAGATAAAAATCAGTAAAATTTGGAATAAACCGGAAAAGCGGAAAACTAATTATACAGGAAACAGAATGGGGAGTTTTGTGATAACTTTATGCATGCCAACCCTGAGTGGTTCAGCATGGGGTTTTAAACAGAGTATGATTTGTTGTCTAAATAACAATGTCAAACATCTCCTGGGAGAAAAGGAATGAAGACCCTATTTTAATTAGGCTGGCTCCCATCCTAAGAGCCTTAGACTAAAGCACAGGTCATTATTTCCTTTTTCGTTTAGTTTGGGCTCTATTCGTGTAGTCTTGCTGCTCCAAAATCTTCACCACTAAATCTGAAATTCAGAATAGACTAAACCTAAAGGAATGCTGCCACAAACATCCCAGTAATAAGACTCTATGAAGTGGAAAGCTGCGCCATCTGGTTATACAAGATGCATAATTGCACTGGCCTTGTGGCTTAGAAATAACTTTCCTCAAGAGTATTTAAAAAGCCCTTATGGGTACAGACATATATTACTGGAGTTTTTGTAAGCAAGCAACTAAGTTCTTTTTTAATTTATGAAATACTATTTGTATTAAAACTATAGTGCCTGGTGCCAATTGTTTCATGCTAAGCGGCGGTTTTGTGATGTAGACTACCGTCTAATACCTTTTTTTTTTTTTTTTTTTTTTTACTTGTAACCTAAGACTCACAGGGTTCCAGAGAGGAAAAAGCTAATGCAGTAACCCATTGTGCACCACCCCTCAGTCAATTATTTTAACATGAAAAAGGTGGTTTCCAAAGACAACACTCCCCCTGCAGACTCACCTACAATCCAGACAATAAGCAGGTAGTCGATCATCTCCAGAGCAGGGCCCATGGTGTTCTTTTTGTCTTCATTGTAAACTAGCGAGTACAGGTTGAGCAGTAGCAGGAAGGTGAAGTACGAGGCGCTGTGGATGATGAACTTCATGAACGGCGTGTGGATGACGTGGCCCACGCGGGACTTGGGAGCCAGCAGATAACAGATCGACAGGACGGGCCACAGGAAGCCCACCGAGAGCACAGTCAGGATCTTCTTACACGAGTGCTTCCGCCTGTAACCAGCCATCTGCCCAAACCAGACAGTGTTCAGAAACTGCTGACAGTTTGACTGGGCAACAAACTGGAGAGACAGAGAGACACAGAGAGAGAGAGAGAGAGAGAGAGAGAGAGAGAGAGAGAGAGAGAGAGAGAGAGAGAGAGAGAGAGAGAGAGAGAGAGAGAGTAACCATTGCAGGAAGTTTTTATATCATCTTGCAAAACGTCTAACCAATCCAATAGTTTATTATCTCTTTAATCTCTGAATTCCTTATGCACCGGTGTCATTTGCAGTTAGATTTCTTATCTAGAGACAGGAACAACTGAGTTTCGGTCCCTTGAAAGTTGTGGAACAAAGCATGGGGATTATTTGCAGTATAATACAGCATCCCAAAATACCTTATTAGCAGATGATCTGTGTACATGCATTAGTTTTATTTTGGTTTAACACAACTCTTTCTAGTATCATACATTGTTTGTCCTTGACTGTATGCCTTCACTGCATATCAGTGTGTCTAAATGAAAGCTTTAAAAACATATGGCTGCTTTTGTACACACATGCAATACACACTGCTTTGATCAGAGTCCTGAAGGGAAGTTTACATTTAACTAGGTTAAGATACATTCCAGGAAAGAAGAGCTTTTGGAAACAACGAAATAAAGCTTGAGTCAAACATAATCATAAGCCATGGATTTCATTTTTTTCTCAAATTATTTTGGAGATTCAGATGCTCCATTAAAAGAGGCAATATCCCTTATATGATACGTGACAACATACTGGGTCCATTCCTTAGGCTAGTGGGCTTGGCTATACTGCACATTAATATCCAGTGTACTGTGCCACCCAAACATTTTGGAGGTACTAATGTGACCCTCCAGTTTTTTATGTCTTGGAGGGAGTGATAAGGAGTCAAGAAGTATGTGTTTAGAAACATTCTACCTAAATGGCCAGTACTAACATATATAACCCCTAACAATACAGTTACTTGACGAACAAGATTATGAACACCACTTGAAGCAATGATGGAGATGTTCTTGCAGCTAGACGTTGAGCTCTTGCTTACTGTTTAATGAGGTGTTAGACTCAATGTTAGAGGGCCTGTCTATGGCCTGGTAAGCATGTACCTCTTTCTGGTTGTATTTGATGGCCAGTTTAAGGCGGCTCAAGTTCATTCGCTCCTCTAGCAGGCCTCGCTTGTCCACGGGTTCGTCATTGCAGGTGTGGTTCAGAATGACTTCCAGCTCCCTCGAGTTCCTGGCCTGGGCAAGCAGATCCTTCGCAAACATCGTACACTGCTTCGCCAGCTCCTCGTAATCATTCCTGTCATTCATTAGAAACGATACACTTATGCTTCATTTGCACCGCATGGCGCTACAGGCTTTGGCTGCCCACAGCTAACTGCCCAAATCAAAAGAGCGTTAAAGTGCTTTTTTCCCCCCAAACCAGGGCAACCTGCTGTGCATCAAAGGTCACTGGGGGATTGTGGGATTGTATTGCGTTGTGTTTTGTTTTGTTGTTCAATTTTAAGTTCTCTGCTTTAGGTGGATACAGTGGATACAAGTTAAGATACAAACCTGACCCGACAGCCGTGCTCAGCCCCTTGGGCAAGCAGTGGAAACACCCTGTTTTGTTGCCATGGGCAACCATAGCCGGGAGTGCTAGGCAGTGTACATGGAGCAAACATGAATTCTTCAGACAATGCAAGTTCAAGTACATTTTAATTAAACAATCTGTTCACTGAAGCTGGCCTGGAACCTGAAAATAAAGCCTCATCATAGTTCTTCTGGGAGCACTTACAGTGTCACAGTTTAGACCCTCCAATATAACCAAGTAATCCCCCATCTTTTTAAACAAAACACTGGAGTCACTACAGACATCAGGAACTCTGACTTCTTGCAGTGGTGCATTATGCTGCTTGACAGTGCACTGCATCTCAGGCAGCAGATAACAGTTCTGAGACACAGGAAATGTGAGTCAAGTATTATCTCATCTACAAATGGCAATGACTCAACATGTCTATCATACTGTACTGTGTGAGCTTCCAAACCCAACCTTCACAAATGGCATCCTTAACCTGAATCACTTTGAGGCAGGCAGTAAAATACATGGAACTTCCCTGGGGCATGACTGCCAATTTAGATAAAAGGCTTGGGCTAGTTTGTTTTTTCTTTTTCAAAATAGCTTTTTATGCATAATATAAATATTAACATTCATGAAACTGTTCTAGGCTGTTGACGAAGAAGGCAATGAGTCAATGTACATTTTAAAAGAACAGGATCTGACAATATAGAGATTCAGTATCATATAAGACTCTATATGATAAGATAATAACATACTCTTGTGATATTATGAATATAATTAAACTAATAACAGCATATAGCATTACAACGTTAAACATGTATTTTATATTGCAATAGGGTGTTATCACTTCTTAATCATCAACAGCACTTTTAACAGCACGATTATTAAATTAAATTGTGAAAGCTCTAAAATGCCACTTTCTCCACATGGGACGGAGGCCAAATATTACACAAATGCTTTCTGAATCTAGACAGAAGGTGGGTGCCTAAAATATTACCACAGGGATTTAGAGTGGGCTACTGAGGTCCAGTTGAAGACGAGACAATCTACATGCCATCTCCTAATGAGCACTAGAGCAGAGGGAAATATAATTGTATTTATAAGAATACTAATCCTTTACTACTGCTAATAACATCCTGGCTGCAATATATCACAACAGCAGCCACCCTGTCTCTGTATTGGTGCTTGTTTGGCAGATATCTTGGCTGGCTTGTATAAACAAGATGTTGAGTTTGACAATTAACAGTCCATTCTCCCCAGCAGAAACACACTGGCCAGACAAGAGCACACACATGAAATTATTTTGTCTCCAACTACCTGAACTCCACCTCCACTAGACTGAGTTCCTTCAGATCAGCGCTGAGCTCGAAGGCTCTTAATATCGGGTCCTCCTCGGTCAGCATTATCAATGAGGGGCTTGCCAGGCAGCGGTAGATATCGAGGCGAAATCTGTCAGGAGAAACATCAACAAGACCATCTGAAAAGACATGTTTCTCTTTCAAAACTCCACATTTGAGACATATGTAAATCTATGGCCAAACTTATTTTGCTTCACAAGTTCGAATGAAACCTGCTGAATAATGTTATGCTGACATATGGAATGACATACTGCTTGGCAGTTTTCTATATACTTAACAAAAATGGAAAAATGTGACATTTCAAAATCTAACATGAAATACTGTACTACTATTAAGGCTTCCACTAAAACGCTTGTGATATAATTTTGTACTTTCTTTGATTACACAATGTTTTATAAAATCTTGAAATTATGCTTATATTGTTTTTTAAATTATGTCTCAATCCTAAAATTCTAGGTGATGCAAATCTTTTGGCAATAGCTATACAGAACAAAATGGAAGGAGCAGTAAAAAAAATAGCAAGCATTTCAACAGGAATAGAAAGTCTAAACTTTTTTTTTAGAAAAAAGGGAATTCAGACTTAAATTCTTACAAATAAATACCGCCACTGAAGCGCCAGGTTTAATTTCGTTTCTTTTTCTGTCATGAAAGATAAGACACAACTCACGCAGTGAGAATGGTATACCAAATGAAAACATTTAACCACTCAGGTTTTAAAACACCACAATCAATTCTTCTTCTGCTATCTATGACACTTACTTTTTAGGAAAAAGCCACAGAAGAACCATTGCCATAAAAAAAAAAAAAAAAAAACCTGTGTGAAATCCCTCAACCACTTAAATACATTAAAGGCCTTTAATAGTATGCGTTTCATATTACTTAGCGATTCACTGGGTTTAAGTAAAAGAAACACAGCCTTGAACTGTTAAATAGGGTTGGTTGAGGGATTTCATGTTATTTATGGGAAGGGTCTATTGTAGTCCATGGGTTAGGTTTGCATGCAGAATACTGACCAAAGAAGATAAAAGCAGCCAGTCTTCAGCTTATATCACATGCCAGTCACTTGATCAAGAAAGGGGGTTGTCAAGGACTCTTCACATGCAAGTGTATAAACAATCAACATAATACCAGAGATTGCCCTAATCTTGAGTGTCCATAGGTCTGATGGTAAAACCTGCCCTGAAAATTTAGAAGCTCACAAAATAAAACCCCAACAGCCCTTGAGAGGTAATGAAAGAGCCCATACCGGGAATGGCGAAGACTGTCCTTTTTATTTTTGGCATTGCACAGGGTGCATTCACACCCCACAGCGTGGGGCCGGGGCAGCGAGATGTCCTGCTTCAGCAGCATGGTGAGGATTTCATAGTTATTGCGATGAGCCGCTAGAATGACGGGGGCCACGTCCATGGTTGTGGAGTACTCTGGGTTCTGAATACGCTGCATCAGTTTCTAGGGAAGAAGAGAAGCAAGCTTCAACCATTCAACAAGTACAAAGGGCAATGTGCTTTTGTTTGCTGTTATTCCTGCTGCAATCAGAAGCACTTTCAGTGAAGCACAAGACCAAAGTTTAGAAAAATGTCCTTTTGATACAAATCTGTATTTTTTGACCAATGCTACCAAACCATATTTATCACTTAAGGATACTGCACACCCAGTACAAAACCGTTACAACCTCTCTTTGCTAGTCTTTCATTATAGTTTTGTACTGTTTGTGTGATCTATCCTTTTATATTACTTGTTGTTCTGACTTGAAATGAACATGAAATAGTACAATGAATAGCTGTAAGTACAGCTTATTGCGGATGGACCATTATTAATCTTCAAACTGCAGTGTGCCACAATATTGTTTTATAGCTAAACGTGATGTCATGGTAACATTATTCCTTGTTTCAACATTATATACAAGCTTAGAGAAACATCACAAAATTGAAAATAAATGAATAAAGAGGATTCTGATCACATTAACACAGGAAATACCAGCATAAGGCACTGCAACCTTAAGATCTGAAGAATTCAGATCTTAGTTTTATGTTTTTTGCACCGAAGTATGACATTTCAGAAGGCACTAACGGCTATTGAAGGCTTCGACAATCGCCTTGGTCGATGATTGAGTAGTATATCAACGGCTCCCACCACTTCTGAGTCGATTGCTACCAAAAGCGCATCTGTCGTCTAAAAAAAGGATTACAAGAACATGATTAAGACAGCAGGACGGGTTTGCTTACAGCATAAACTGTGGGACACATATGTCCCTTGTACCTTAAAGGGTTAATGCAACGTCATTTTTAACAAAAAATAATAAAAAGGAAAAAAGAGCCATGATGAACTTGGCAATATCCATGTGAAAAAGTAAACTACCACTATCAATAATCCTATTAGGTAAGGCCTATTGCATTTTTTTCATATTGGAAAGCCAGTTGATTAACTGAATTGTGGGGGGGGTGAGGTTTCTTTTAAATGGGGTGTGTCTTTACCTGACACCCATGTTCCAGCAGAAGCTGCAGTATATCCAGGTTCTCATTCTCAATTGATATGGTAACTGCATTGCGTCCCAACACGTCCACACAGTTTACATTGAGTTCACCGTGTCTTTTCTCCTCAAGGAGTTTTTTCACCATATAGTAGTCACCTTCACAGAAAGGATACATTCAATTATTATCAGTTTCAACAATAACATTGGCCACGTAAATTAAAAAATAAATAAATATATAATGATATTAAAGCATTTCTTTTGCTCCTTGGTGTCTATAATTCGTCGCCAGGCAGTGCATTTCTTTCCCTGCCAGCAAAGAACTTCTAATCACTTCATTTAGGAGCCACCGCATAAATAATGATCAGAAAATGCTTTATGAAAAGCTTCTTATCTGTAATACGGTAACCATTAATCCACCAACTTAGAATGTCTGGATGTGCCACTTGAAGCACATTGTACAGTAGTGGTCTTAGGAACTTATAATAGAGAAACCAGGTGTCATTGAACAATTTCAATAAAGACATTATCTGAGGAAGCCTCAAACTGGAAAACTACTGTAGTTTTGATATGTTCCCTCTGGGCCAAATACCACTAAAATGCATTAGTTAAGCAGCTGTATGGTTGATGAAGTACAAGTCTGAGCAATACTTAACACTTCAAATATGAATTCGACTTGACCATGCTTTTTCACTGGGCAATATTACTATAATTGTAATTTGTAAATACTGCATTTTAATTATAAAGATTTACTCTTACAAATTGGTTATGCTTTGTGTATATTTAAGCACTCTGTCTGTTTATGTTAAATAATGCATATTATTACATTAAAGACCTATGATACCAAGTCATGCTTTTTTAATCTAAGAGCTTATTAAAACTCTTACTCTGAAGTGTACAGTAATTTGCACTAGAGGGAGGAAGAAAAGTCTGCCATCGCTCAAGAATACTTACAATTCAATAAATGAAAACCCTAAAATTCTCTTACAAGCTAATTTTTTCCACATAGATTTTCATTTTCAATAGCATAGTTCTTACCTCTGTATATAAATGGTTCTGTATAGACACATTACTATTGTGCTTATGCAGTCTCGCGAAAGGAATGTGTTTACAGTTCTAAATTCTGATAATGCACTTTCTAAGATGTGCAGTGAAAAAACATTAGGCTACAGCACTGCAGTGCATAGAGCTGACAGAAAATTCCCTACGTTTACTGTAAATCATAAATCTGCGTGTTACGAAGTAACATTGCCCTGGACCAGTACTACAGCAGCAGGTTAGAGGGGTACATTAATTAAAATAACGGGTGTATTTATTTACTGTACCTTTTTCACACGCCAGCAAGAAGAGTTTCTCGTCCAGGTTCGTCTCCTCCTTTACTTCTCTGACATCCTTTAGTGCCAGGTATTTGTCTGGAGAGGAAGAATCGGTGCTCTGATAAAGAGCAGCCATTATTACAGAGAAAGAAAACGGCAACACATTGATGCGCATCACACACCAAGCACCAGCAGCTACAGAGCGTCAATTTAAATAAGACCCTTTAGTTTTCGACCACTTTTTGGTATGCATCAAGGTTGCTTACATTTGTTGATCTATTTTTAAGCCAAATCTTCATTCGGCATAACCTGCATTAATTCATCGTCTTACTGCACGGTCAACTGATACATTCATGGGGTTTTTTTTTTGGTCATTTTCGTGTTCCTTCTCTTTGTCCATCAACAGATTGCTCTTGCTGTATTTTGTTATTGTTCACTTTTGACACGCTGCACCAATCATCACGCCATTCCAAATCAAAATAAAAAAAATAACTTCGGCTGTGTGTAGCGAGGATGGTGGTCCTGATGAAAAACCTGCAGTGCTGTGCGCATGTGTACTGTTCACCTGCTTGATCATCTGGGATAGCAATAAGTAAACGTGTTGCATTGTGGTAACAAATATTATACAACCATGGTTATTTATAGTATAAAGTGTGAGCTTGCTTTGCACACATTTGCAAGGGTCCGTAGTATTTTTTTTTTTGTTTGTTTGTTTATTTTTACAGGTCCAAAAATATGTGTATTCTGTAAGTACAATGCATGACTTATTTATTACATTAAGATCAAATTATGATGATATTATTAGTATATACACCTGTTTCATATTTTTCGTCTACTCCTAAATGACATTTATTTTCATGTTAATTTTAGTTTAATTTCCCGTGCGTTACACACTCATTTTGCAAAGGAGACCCAGGATATTTGGGTAAAATAAACAAGTGGTCTGTATGCAGTAAAAATTCCTCTGGGTAAAATAAACCAAGTTATCTGTTGTGACACAGACATACGTGTGGAGCAAAACACTATACCATATAATATATTATATATATATATATTATATAATATATATATATATATTCTCTATATATTATATATAATATATATATATCATAATATATATATATATATATATATGTCTGGTCAACACAGAGGTATCTCCCAACAGGTGGCAGTACTGAGTATACAGACTGTGGTTTTAGAGCTGTTAAAGACAAAAGGTACCTTTAAGATTCAATCACTGCAGTGCTTTATGACTGCTTGATATTAACCTGTTTTATGCTGCTATTCAATCAAACATCCTGTCACTGATGTTCGACCATTGAACACACTACTGCAACATTATTTTACAAGACCATCACTTAAAACACATATTGTGCCCATAGGATGCTTGATTAAATCCGTCCATAGAACATCGAAATAATGCATGTTCTGTTGTTTTTTTATTTATTTATTTATTTTACTTTATTGGTACTCCAAAGGGTCCCACAACAGTGAGTGTAATCCATAAAATGCATGTTGCAGGAGTTAATAAAGGACAAAAGACAATCCTGCATTAAAAAAAGACACTAGCCACATAAATAGTACACATTATTTATTTTAGAGATAAACATCAAATAATGTCTTTGCACAACATTCACATAACCTCAGTCCTTGTTTAATATATATATATATATATATATATATATATATATATATATATATATATATATATATATATATATATATATATATATATAAAAATCAAGTGAGAGACAACGTCCCTTTAAGGAAGTAATCAAGTTTTAAATAGTGAGATCACTTTAAAGGTTTAAAGGTGTACATGTGGTTTTAAAATAATGTCAGTTCCATCATCTACACTGATATTTAACTAAACATACAATCCCAGTTGGACATGGCAGAAAACAAACATGGCAGAAGTTGTTTGATCAGATTTTATTTTGAAACACAAAGGCTGCGGATTTGATTGAATGTTGCCATGGAACAGGCCCTAGATTTTTTAATTGAATCAACCAGGTAGAATTTTGGTTTTTGTGAACAAAGTTGTATAAATAGTTAGGGCTTTATTTTCAAAGCGTTTACTCCATTCTTGAATTAACTCCTATTTTGTGAAAATTAAACATTAGCCTAGTGTACAACACTAAGAAACACATACCTGGAGAGCGCTTCATAAACCTTTAATTACATCACGTAGATCTTTCACACTAGTTTTGTAAAGTCAACAAATGTTTCTCTTCTTTAAAAACTGGAATTAAAGATTTCCCTTAATTTGTCCCTTAGACTTTAGTTATAAAATCCTTGATAGTTCTTTATATACAATATTTCCTTAAGTATAACAGTGGCTAATCATGTCAGTTTAATTATAATTTAGTATTTTAAAGTGGATAGGATATGATTGCACAACACAGTACACACATTACCACCCAATCAGTATTCAGACCACTTGTTTGCCTAAATAAAAACCTGACGCATGCTTTTCATCTAATATTTCTAATGCAGTTAAACACTGCATGTTTCATTTTTACATGTTGCACAGCTTAACGAACATTATTTAAAAATCGAAAAATCAAGCAAATCTCAAAAAATATATATATATAAAGAAAAAAAGTATCCCATATCTTTATTGACATTTTGAACCTTATTAAAAGCCGAACAACATTATGAATCTGTCAGAAAATAAGTTACAGGTTTCAAAATAATGAAGTAAAGCTTTCAGCAGGTGGCAGTGTTTGCATGGTGCTTTGCAGTCATTTTTAAAATAGAGAAAAAGTCGATTTATTGCAAAATGAACCATTAGAAATCTAAAAGTATCGTTCTGTGTGATTCGTGGGGCTGCATCATCTTCATTTTATCCATTAACTTTACTCATTCCTCTTCCCATTAAACAGACAAACACTGTCATGACCATCTTGGGTTTCACCTCCACCAAGTCTTCAGGGAGTGCGTACACTCGAGCCCCGATCTTACGAGAAACTGAGATTGCATATCTGGAAGAGATTTGAAAGAAATGTGTTGTATATAGAAAATGCATGTGGTCCAGTCTGCTAGAAGTCTTTTGGAATATACTGAAAATGTCACCAAAATTCAACTACAAGATCATTAGATTATTATGTTTAGCTAGGAAATTATTGATGTAGATACCAGTTTCAGTGATATTCTTCTCAATGATATTCTTTAAAAAATGGTTCCATATTTTTTATTATGATAATTGGAACCATTTTAACGTTCTAAACACAGGTAAATCACTATACTGATGCTCTTCAGCTCCATATTAACTTGGCTGGTACTCTCCCATAGTGGCGATTAACTGAGCCACATATTAACAGTGCTACATACTGGAACTACACAACCGAAGTGACATTCTTTTGTCTTCATGTCAAAAGGTTTGCCACCTCATTTTACTAGTTTTTAAAAAAAAAAAAATTATTACCTATATGATCATAGTCCATTAAACTTGTAAAATGTTGTATGTGTGTGTTTTTAAAAAGTTTTTATCTAAGATATGAAGACGACGAAGCCGGATAGTTATATGTGAGAACATCATATGTGACCACCTAAGAAGGCTCTTACTTTGCATTGTTAAGTTTGTCGTCATCGGAAAGATCATCATCTCTCCTCACCATTTCTTCACGGATGGCATTTGGTGCAATAGCGCTTATCAAATCCAGCACCGGCAAACTAGTGCAGATGGATTTGTCCTTAAAAAAAAAAAAAATAAAAAAAAAAAACAACAGAATATAATAGTATCCGAGGTTGATAATGTGCCAGATGTGTAGCTGCAATACAATTTAAAATTCAATTTTTTTTTTTTTTTTAAATATACCTTAAAACTTTTAATGGAAGTCTTCTTTTTTGCTGCTTCTAAGGTTGCATTCACCCAGTTAATAATAATTTCATCATTTACTTTTTCACCTCCGCCAAGATCAGACAGAACCGTCAAAGTGTACCTAAAATAGCAAAAAAAAAAAAACAACCCACATCCTCTGAAGTATTGAAAAAGAGAATCCTCAACCTCCAATACAGTTGTTTGACATCGACATCGCTGCACTCGATGAGAAAATTGATAATCGGTTGTCAAAATATGTATTCTTACTATCAACAACAGGAAATACAAGCAAAACGGGGTTTGACAGAATTCTTCACTTTGTTGGTTAAAGAACCTGACTCGTTTCATTACTTGCACAACATTAGGCCAAAGTATAACGTAACAGGAACGAACCCCAGGATTACAGTTTAATTCAATTTGCATGCTATTCCTACACTGCATACGGCCTTAAATAATTAGTGTTTCAGACCATATATCTTTGTTTCAATAGAGATCTTTGCGGTCTGTTATCAATGTTGTGAAGCACTTCGTCCTGAACGGATGGATTTATAACAGCGGATTATGAACTAGTATTTTCTCCTGTAATTATGTTTACCTTCTCATAATTTGCCACACCAAGGCTAGTGTGAGTGTTGAGTGACCTTCATTGAGATTCTGTCCCCCAATGCCGACCAAGGAGAATTTAGCCTCGTTTTTACCGAGATCAACTGCATAGTTACAGTTTTCAAGCTGGAAAAACAACAAATTATGAAACAATCCTTTCTATAAATTATAAGAATGGTAATGAGTAGGGGATGACATTGCTCTGTGTACCTGTAACTTCTCTGAAATCAAATTAACAACTGCTATTGAGTACTTTGAACTTTGCCTTAGTGTTTACCAGCATTTCTTCAAAAGCTTGTCCTTATCTGTTATGGTCTCAATATTAATAGATCTGAAAGTCTCTGCTTTCTCCACCACCTACCTTTTTCATGTTGCCACCAAGTGCAGGGTAAGGTCGTTTGTTAACGCGACTCCAATTAACAGGCACCCGGATTCGCTCATACAGCTGAAAAATCACTGAGGCATCTGTAAGATCACTACAGCAATGAATAAATATCAGTGTCCATCCATAACAACTAACCCAAAGCAATATGCAACGATAACATACACCACAGTGTTTAAGAAAGCAATCTGATACAATACGCAATGACTTTATTCATGTTTAAAAGAGGTATACTAAAGTACCTGTATAAATGGTGGACATATGGGCTCACACCTAAAGAATTCATCCAGTTCCGGAAGGTTCTTTCTTCTCTGCTTTCCCCTGCAGTGATATACACAAAGTCACAGGCAGTATGGGGCTGTAATAGGGTGTATCAACGGGAAACCTCTATATGAAATTGCTGCAACAGCAGATAAATGTTTTTCATTGTATCACAAAAAAAAAAAACAGCTAAAAAAAATTTTAAAAAAAATAAAACGGCTAAAGAAAGTTTATTATTATTAACATAAATAAGAAATTCAACACACAACAAAACTGCATGCTGAAAGAAATCCAAAAGAAACACGATGAAGTCCAAAGAAAGTGCATCTTGCATTATTACATACCCACTATTTCGAAATGTATTTATGAGATAAGAAATATAGGGTATCTTTGTATCATCAATCATAAAGGTATTTTTTTATGTTTTTATAGAAGATCATTTTATAAACCAACACAATATTTCAGGTTAAACTCAATTGGTCAATAATAACCAAATAATTGTATTAGAACATCAGAAATATATGGGGCATGCAATAAATATAACATTTAACCACAAGAGTATAAAGTTCACAAAATGACTTCAAAAACGCATAGTGAATCCACACAGAGCCTTCGCTAGGGATGGGGTTTATGATTTCCCTTGTGTAGTGAAGCTGGCAATAAAAGGCTGCAATGCATACAATAACTCAAACAAAGTTCAAGCCAGTATGGTAATGATATTAACTGAGAAGCTAAATCCTCCTTGTTTTGAGTGAAACAAACACCCACCATTCTATTTGAAGCAAGTAAAGCTTGGATTTGTACAGTATGTCAATGGGAGGCATCAATCCAAACCAAACTATGTATTTAGCAAAACTGAGCACATCGCAGGCTTGTTAAGAGTAAAAAACATCTGCTTCACATGAGATAAATGCGGAAACGCGCCATCGGTGAGCAAGGGGCAAATAGCTCCAGAACACAATCAAACACCTCTGTGATACCGATGGGGTATCACACTGTAATAATATTTTTACTAAATACAGTACCTACAATGGCATGAGTTAGTTCTGCTGAGCAGTAAAGCAAATGTAAAAAGAATGTGTGAGCCACTACAAATACTAGGCATTAGAATAGGATAATAGAACCCTCATTTTTGCTTGTTTTTAAAGCAAACTTATTTATCACCAGTTCAGTCTAGCCTGGGCATTTCTTAATTCCCAAACTCTTAAGAAATAAATTAATCCTTGTTTAATCTGCATGTCACCACAGGGATAAATACATGTTTCTGAATTTAAAATCGAAATAAGCCATTGCTTACTGAGATTTTTTGATGGTGCAAAAGTAGCAATTGTAGTTTTTTTAGTTTACAAACATAGCAGTTGCTGCTCCCTTTCAGAAAATAAATGCTGCAGTGTAGCAAATCCTCAGAACAATTTCTAAAAACACATTAATTTTCTTAGTGTTAAAACAGAACATTTTGAACATTGTACATTGACTTCTGACCCTGTATGCCTTTTATTGTTTTTTTTTTTTTTTTTTTTTTTGGCAAAACATTTTTCAATTACTGTACACCACAATACTTGGAAAGTTTTTGATTATTTTCATGTTAAAACTAGTGGGAAGTACATACAAGGGTACTATATATATACATATATATATATATATATATATATATATATATATATAATATATTCTAATATATATATATATATATATATATATATATATATATATAAGATATATGTGCATAATATGGGCAGTGCGACCACTGGTGGTCATCTGTGTTATTACAGTTCATATTTACAAGACACAATATCAGTTCCCTACCTTCCAGCATAGCAAGATCATATCCGTGATTTGGCTTGTTCAAAGCTGGGTACGTATTGAACAGGTTGGCTACAAAAGCTATATTCAGCTTTGGGTTGCCAGCAACTACGTCTGCTGGCGTGACAAACTGCCTGCAGTCCATCTTAGCTGCCTGCTGAAGCATAAATTCTGCCCTCTGTAGGTCATTTCTCTCCTGCATTAAGAAAAATTAATAGGCCTTATTAACTTTCAATACCATATATGAAATATCAAATATAAAAAACAGTTAATAAAAAAAATATTATTTTGAACTTAATCCTTGCATTACAGTATATCCTTATTACATAATTCAATATTCAGTTATAATACTGATATAAATGAAGACATCAAATGAACAATTTAGTAACCACTCATCACGCATAGTGAATCTGTTTGGGGTCACATTAAAGCTATTCAGCTTGCCTTTGTCTTGCTGTGCTGCACATGGCACTCTGTATTTGGAATATGTAACAGAACACTGCATTCTTTAAACTGGTTTACATTAAATCCAACTTACATTAAACCCAGACATGTCAATGTTGACCTTGAGTTCATCATCTTGGATACCTTTCGGGGCAATCTGATTCAGCAGGTGGAAATAGGCTCTTGAATCCTGAGGACACAATGTGTGAGTTTAGAAAAAATGAGTAACTAGCTAACTAACTACCTAGATAGACAAACAGACAGATAGATTTATATCCGATTCATGTATTTACATGACAGTAGAAATCTCCATCTAACAAAATGGACAGGATTCACAAAGACAAATTTGGAATACAATTATTTTAACTGTATAAAACTAGCAATACTCTACTCAGAACAATATTATCCCTTCCTTTCATTTCTTTTCCTTCTATAACATTTTCTTCATTGCTTCATAGATTGCTTCACACATTTGAAGCCTGGTGCACAGAGTGGCAAGCCGGTAGCTTCACACTATTTCATGCTTTGGAGACAGTTGCATCTACATTTATTGAGATACATTGCCCCATGAAAAAACAAATATATAGCTGTTGATTGACTATTTAAGAAAATGCTGCAGTATGTCAATCTACAAATCACAGGACTCAGACAGTTTAATTGGATTAAAGAAAAAGATTAAAGAAACCTCAAGCTGGCTCCACGGATAATCAATTTATAATGCAGTAAGAGCTTGGCAAGGAATGGGGTCTTATTCCTTGGATCTGTGAAGGGGCAAAACAGCTCCAGTGTCTCCGCTCAATGAATAACACTATGTAACATAATTTTTGTTCCTGGGTAGTAAGTGTTATTTCCTAATTGCTTATGCCTCAAAAGTATAGAAAATGGCTATTATTCCCCACAAACTTTGCTTTTGTGACCAGGACAGTGATATTTCAAAATATCACTATTTCCAATGGGAAAACGGGCAAATGTGTGTCTTTTCGTTCACATAAAGTCAGAAAAAAACAACACATGAATCCAAATTAACATGTATTTATACTAAAGTAATACAAAAATGACTACAAAAGATTTAGAAGTGAGTAGTTTTTCGAGATTAACGATTATACTGTATTTACTTCAATATCATTACTGAAGTTTCCAATCTTCTGCCAGCCTGCGTTAGTCAGGTGGTAGTTGGCCCAGCGCAGCAGCAGCTCTTCTGGGGAGAGCTTCATTAGAGCCTCCAGATCCTCACCTTCCTCCAACAGGGTAATGAGAGCTGGGGCAAACGAGGAATACCAAGATTATCTTTATGTAAGTGCTGAAGTCCTAATTGTCTCGTGTGTACACACAGTTTTTAATCGTGTAATAAACAATTTTTGGATAGCACTTGGTAATAGTCTTCTTCACTTTAAATGTGCTCTGTAAATGGTGATAGGTGGTTCTTACCTTCATTGCTGGAGATCTCAATATGAGCAAACAGCCCGACTTTAATGATCTGCCACAGCAGGCCAAGGACTAAGTGAGGCCTCCCTTCCCTGAGATCCTGAGCCCCAATGTTGACAACAGTGCAGCCAATTGCGGAGGCTGAATTTAGCGCAAGCACCAGGTTTTCCTGCAAGATTTTGCAATAGGTCACTAAAAAGGTTCCAGAGAGCCTTATGAATACACACTGTAGTGAACAACAAAGACCAGTTTAAACTATTGTAGACTGTTTTTAATTCTTTTTTTAAGAAGCCTGTGTTTAATGAATAAAAACAATCAACTAAAACAGGTTAAAACCTGAGAATGTTCCATCACTGAGAAATGTCATTTAATTCACACAAAGGTTTAATAAGCATTATTGCTTTACTTAATACTTACAGAAATAGTGAACGGAGTTAGTTTCTTCTTATTAATAACTCTCTCATCGATGGTTTCTGCCTGAGATAAGTTTATCAGTTTACTAAAAGACAAAAAATAAATAAAATAAATGTATGTGTGTGTATATATATATATATAAATAAATATATATATATATATATATATATATATATATATATATATATATATATATATATATATATATATATATATATATATATATATATATATATATATATATATATATATATATATATATATATATATATATATGGAGTGTACATTCCTAACTAGAATTTGGAGGCTTTAGGATCCTAGGATTCCATTTTGGTGAAGGCCTAAATTATATAATGAATTGTGTAATGAGGTAGGTTAATTGAATGATTGCTTGACCTTCAAAAACACAATGGGGGAAATGTGTGACTGAGGGAAATTGAGAGAATTGGAGAAAGAGAAAGAAAGAGAAAGAAACTGGGAGTAAAACAATAAATAACTTGTGTTGGTTCTGGTTGGGGTAAACAGGTTTAGTTTGTCCCCATATTAGACAAGGCTCTAACTGTTTAGTTAGGAACCAGAGGTGGGTCAGGTATATATAGCTGATAAACTGTATAATGCATATCATAGATGTAAGATGTAATGCTCGAAATGGAACAAGGTTCATCTTGTTACTTGTCAGATAGGTTGCTGTTTTTAATTTTGTTTGAGAAAAAGCACCTCTCAGTCACGGTGAATTTCTGGAGTTCATTAAAAAGGATGGAAACTATAGAAATGAAATATTCTATAATCCACAATCTTTCCATAAATTAAACTATTGCGTAAAACTAAACCGTTAATCCAATCTCCCCAAACTGTGTAACTTTTAAAAATAAAAAAAATTATCATGGTTAAAGCCAATAAGGATAATTTACTGAAGTTAAAATGGACCACGCTGTCCATAAAATGGTGATTGTCATTACCAAAGAAGAATGCCATCCCTGACCGATTTGAAAAGGCTCTCATCGTTTGGATCCATAGGCAGTAAATGTCTGCAGTCAGGATCATCTTTCAGTGCTTTGTTAATCCAGTTCACAAAAGCAACTTGTTCTTCCTCTGAAACACAAACATAAGATGGCTTTGAATAGGAAAGCCATATGCACAATTATATTACTCTGGCAGGCTGTTAATTTCAGGGATAACCTATGCCCTCATTAATTATTTAACAAAAAAAATTACATTTTTATTTGTGTTTATTTGCACACGTAATACTATTTTCAAGAGAATTAGTAATCAAGAGCTTGCCCAGTGTTTGGTCAGCTTGACAGAAACTTGCAAAAATATGTTAAGAAAGTAAAAATATGAAGAGTTGACTTATGCAAGAATTCTGACTGTGAATTCTGTGTTCTAAATGCTGAAAATAATTCCTCCAACTGTTGAAAAACCATGAAATCTCTCTTCCTTACTGTTACTTACTTGCACTTGATAAAAGTTGCCTCTGGGCACTCACACTCACACAGCAGCCTTTACTCACACTCTTCCACACCCACACACTACCTGAGTAGGAGTGCTGTGTTCCTTCACTGGAAATCTCAGAGGTTCCTCCAATTGCTGTGATTCCCATCTTTTTGTTTATGGCTTTTCGAAATGACTTACTGATCTCTTTGCTTTTTAGCTCCTGGCAGAGCTAGTGAAAAAAAAAATGAAACACAATACGTTGTATGAAATTATACATAGTATTCCCTCTATTAAATATATTCATATTAAATTAATAGGAACAGAACACCAGTTATTGATAACACTTATAATGATGAATTTATGTTGGGTTTGGGGTTTAATAGTACTTATGGTTAAACAACTTTGGCATGTTATACAAGGTTAGCATTAAACAAGTACACACAGTGAGAAGTTTTGCCATAACTTAATATTGGAAAAGATGACGCTAATTAATGACACTTGTTTTAAAACCATGGCTTCCTGATGAAACACTTCACAGGGATACTCGAGGCCTGCTCTAGACTACAATGCCTATATATAATAGTGATAATGTTTCTCCGTCAAATAATGCCCTTGACCTTCAGTCTGGCTTTACTGACTCAAATGTCCATTGTTATTTTTGTTTAAACCCAGGGCATCCTCTGTTATGTAATGTTTTCATTGTTACTAATGGAACAGCTGTATGAGCAAGATAAACATGAATGTTCAAAGAAGAGAATGGTTCAGTTTCATGTGCACTTTGGTAGCAGAATATGTCTTTGCCAATTCACATAGCTAGATCACAATGGCTATTATTACAATGCTGCTGTCTCTCAGAAGGTCTAACCTGTTGATTCTGAATGCTATTGGATGCACCCTGCTGGAAACATACAATGCAAAACTACACGGGTCAGGCAAGGGTGTTTAGCTCCTCAGATGTCAAATACTAGAATGAGAAGTTTGAGAATAAAGCAGGTGACAGAAACCAGTAATAAGTGGATATGAATAAGGAGGGTAATAATTACCGATAAAAATTCTTCAAAATCAATCCTTCCGTCTTTATTGTGATCAGCAGCTACTATAATTTTTTCCACAATTTCTCGGACCTTGTATCCAGGCAGTGGCAGGCGGGCCTCTTTAAAGAGATCCTGAAGCTCATAGTCACACACATAGCCACTGTTGTCAGTGTCTGTGGATGAAACACTGCAGAATTAATCACATCCATTTACAAAGTTACAAAGTAGCATAATAGAGCTCTCAGAATCATGTCTCACCTCCAAGTACAGTACACCTGGCACACCGGTGTGTAAATATTAAAAAGTGTAAGTAACAGGGTTCTGAAAAAAACATAGCGTTATACCTCCCCACACGCTGCTGTAACTGTTTAAATAAAGTACCTGTCATTTTTATTTTCATTGTTAACATCCTGACAACTTTTTACAATTAGAACTTTATAGTCTGTTTCAAAGCTCCTTTCAAAATGCCCGCTCTAGTGCACTGATAGTGTAAGGAGTATTGGCCACATTGTCAAACAGAAAACACAGCAATAATGATCCATGATGTGCTACAGAACAGAAAAGCCAAAGCACTTTCTGTTTTGTTTGCTTCTTATAAATCTTTATTTAGAGGACAGATCTCAAACCCCAGTGCACTTTCTTTTGAAAAGAGCTTTGAAACAGAGTTTAAAGTTATAAGTGTAAAAAGTTGTCAGGATGTTAACAATGAAAAGAAAAATTACAGGTGTTTTATTTAAACAGTTGTAGCAACACATGGGGACGTGTAACACCACATTTTTCGGAACCCCACTACTTACTCTTTAACCTACCCCAATGCAACACACTCAAGTAGGTGCAAGAAATACCACACGTGTGCTACAGTATGTTGTATATCTTACTGATGTCATTCTTACACCCGGTTGTGTGTTGCAGGGGGACAGGTTATTGGTTACACTCTGGGGTACCTGATGCACTTGAAAGCTCTGGAGTTTTCAAAAGTCAATAAGATGACTGAAACAAAAAAAACAAGAAAAAGTGAATATAAAACAACAAGATAAGATAACTGACATTCCACACCTACACCGAGTCGCTCTTTAAAAAACAGTAAGATAACACTGTTATAACATCCCATTGTAGTACTGATATTCATGTGCTCTATAACACATCAATAGCTTACTGCTTATTACATGACACCTTGCACCACCAGCTAAACTTCTTCTCAGAGGGCAATTCAGTAGCTTTATGAGCTACAGTACAGGTCTTATTGTACATAGGTACACATTTATATTGCTTCTGCAGTTTCAGTCATTAAAAAATACAATGAAGCATTTTTTTCTCCAATTTAATTAACTTTAATTAACTATTTTTTGAAATGGGAAAAAAACACCTGTTCATTTTACAAAACTAAAATCAAACAAAGTAATACAAGCAGGCCAGTCATCCACTACCACAGCAGTATTTAAAAAATTAGAACTACCAGTGTAGGTAACAAGCAAGATTATCACCATGACCTCTATACACTGTATGCACAATGACACAATGCCAGATGCACTTCCAAATTATGACACAGTCAATAAATTGATATGTATGACATGTATAATTATAGTAACACAGTCAAACCTAATTAAATAACACTATTTAAAATCAGCATGGCAGCATTTGCCAGTTCTGTTTGTTATGTAGGCCTAGTGTATTTGGTCTTTCTGTTCATATATGGGAGGGACTCAACGAAGAGGAATGCTGGTGGTTGGCCAAACACCAACGCTGTACAACTTTTACCTTGAAAGATAAAAATCCAAGTGAAACTCCCATGTGAATAAACTACTGCACACAATGACTAAAACCCTTCTAAAGATAATGGACCCAAGATTTTTTTTTCTTTTAAGATCTTTTTACAAATATTTTTGTAGGTGTGCAACATTAGAAATATTTGTAGTCCATTCATAAGAGCCACCATTTGGATGGCAATTGGTTTTAACAATTTATTGCACAGTAGACGCCTTAGAAGTATGTGTTGTCTGTTGATAAGAAAAATATAATTTAAAACAGCAAAGTTATGCTTACTTATAAAACAGAACAACAAATACTAACAATATACTATTGTGGATTTGTTTTCTAAGATACTGATTTCATGAGATATCATTTTGTATGAAGAAACGTATTGCAGTTTGAGTGCCGTGCTTTTGCTGATGAGCTGCGTAACACAATATGAAATTTGGAAAACTGCCATTCCCTGGCTAGATACAAACCTACCTATTTTGTTAAAAGCCTCCTTCAGTTCTTCCAGTTCTTCACGAGGGATCTGAGTTGTGTTGTTTTCCATCTTGTTCTAACGTCACTTCTTTATTCTTATGAAACCTAATAAATGAAGAAAAAAGATCAATCACTTGAACTTGTATTCTTTAATAGGCATGATCTTATGAAGCCGGCATTTATGTGTGAATTTGAATCCTGCAGGTCAAATGAGGCTAAAAGGTCTGAACTTTGAGCAAACATGCCTGGCTCTTTTTAGCAGTGGTTAAGATGCTCGCTTGCAGATTGTGTGGCACAGTGCAAAATGATTCAGAACAATCTATATATTTAAAGACATGATTTTATACAAGAGCAGAACAATGAGCATTCATTTATTACACTACGTTAGAGGCACAAAGCATGTGTGGTATTCAGTATGACATATTATCTCTTGAGCACAACTAATCTGCTTGAATTATCCCAGGTAATGACTCACATACTGTTTACTTGAACACAATGCTCAGAAATTCAATCAAAAGCTTTTCCTGAATCCCATCCAAATACATGCATAGACCCGTGAAGCAGGACGGGCTCCATATGACACAATAACGTTAATGGGGTGTAGACTCTGTTACCCCATCTCAAACAATACCAGCAAAGTGGCATTGATCAGCTGGACCCAGTCTAGTCTACACTACCAATCAGTTTTAAAAACTCCTAAAAATTAGCTTGACTTCACATATGAAAAAATATCAAAAACAGCCTGATTTTCAGAAGGAGCATTTTTAGAGAGAAACTAGAGGTCGCAATGCAATTGCTCTGCAAGTTTATAGTTGATCTTGAGGTTCATTAGCAAGCCAATTAGTCACATTTCAATATTTGTGATGCAATATTAATATTTATATTCTTTACATGCAATATCTGAATTCTTATGTATTTTTGTGAAAAATCATAATATAAATGTTAAACATTAATATGCGTTTGTTACATATGTTTTCAAATGGTCATATGTTAATTATGTATTTAATATATTCTAAAATTAGCCAGCCTCCACTTAGAAAGCACCTGTTCGAATTTTCTAAACAAGGCACTGTTCTCCAGTTGTGGCATGAGCCAGGGTACATGTCAATTACTCTGCGATTATAAATTGAGCATCACATAAAACTTGCACAATTAAAGAATGATGTTTTAATTCCTTGAATCTGGGGATATTGCAACATGTGTGCAATCTATTACACCTAGCACGTTTGGGAAGCCAGACAACTGATAATATTTGTGTTTGATTTTATTTTGTTCCACATCCCCAATTGGAAATAGTATATACCCTTGCTCTACGTAAAGGTGCATCTGTGACATCAGTCAGTGTCTTTGACATAGAAGACCCCAGCTGTTGTCTGGATGGCACCTGTTGCATGACTGCTGGCTGTTTGTGATTCTAAATCAGACTTAAGCAGATCACACAGCTCTGTTATACTGCCTATATCCAATCTGTATCTATGCATAACTTGAAATGTCTAGAAATGTCTGACAGGGATGAAATATTCTGGGTTTAGGGTAGAGTTGTTTTGTCCTCATCCCTTCCCTCTCATGCTGCAGTCGAAGAAATGGAACCACTTTGCATTTTGGTGTTTTGCACCGTTTGAAAATAAGGTATTATTTTCAAAATAGAACCAATTTGAATTTCAACTGCTTAACAAGCTGCATTTTCAAAAAACGCAAAGTCTAAACTTCCATTGCGCCACTGACTTATAAAACTTTTGAAACATTTTGCAACTTATCTGGAGTCGCAACCCTTATGGAAATAACATATATTTTTAACAATTCACAATAATTATCTATATCTATATGATGTGTGTACTATTACACAGTCACACAATATTTCTTATCAGGATTAGTGTTCATTTTTGCTATTTAATTCTTGATTATTTTTATGTACATTAAATTATAGTGTTAGAAAATAGATAATATGTTTTATAACACCTACCCTCCAAACACCAAACTACTGTCTGAAAAATAATTAATATAACAAATATTACATTTGAGTCAATAAAACACACACACACACCTTTATAAACTGTCCTGGCAAAACAGATAAATACATCAATAATTAAAAATTATAATGTGAACATTGCTTGTCAATTTATTCCTAGCATCAGATAAATACAGACATTCCAAGATTATAATATATGTCTACAGGGAGTATTTAATCAGTCAGCTGCTGTAGAACAAGAAGGAACATGGAAGGACTTTGTCCTACCAATCTTCCATTTGGGTGTGGTATTTAAACACTGATCCTATCTGCTAGAGTAATAAGAGTTAACTTATAAACCATCCTCTATCAGGTTTGTTAAATATGCATCTGTGAGGTACAATTTAATTTAATCTGCTTATTTTATATTCTGGTATTTATTCTTCTTCAATGGCATTTGTTTTTTGACAATCTGTATTTTGAATAATGGTTACAATTCAATATGGTTATAATAAAAAAAATATGATCGGTATGCTATTTCTTTATATTACTGTTGGACAAGTGAGCAACTGTCACTTGAAAATGTACCTGTATTGTTCCTAGAATGTACTGGTTTTTGCTCCCCTGGTCCTTACAAACTTTAACTCACTGCTATATACAATCACCTATTGTATGCTGCCACAAAGTGACAAGCATATTTCAAAAGGTGTGATAGACATGCACAGAAGCAACTGCTATGGAACAAATATGTAAATTTAGGACAATACCATTCTCAGTAAAGAGCATGCTGTGTAAAACCACATACAACCAATGCACAACAAAGCACTGTTATATGTACAGTGCCTAAACTGCAACTGGTGATTGTTATCATGGAAACACAGTACACTGCAGAACAGTTCATTTAATATGACACTTCTGAAACCAGCCAAACGAAGCGTCTTATAAATATACATCTACATATGTAAAAAAAATTGCATATTCATTTAACTCGCCAAATGGTGTTATCTTCTTGCATCCAGTAAGAAAATGACCAGGCTATATTCAAAAAACAATTTCCAGATGGACAGTTTTTACTGTTACTTTGGTCTCTATTTTGATTTGTCACTTAACTAAACCACCTTCATTAATAACAAAGGCCAGTCCAACCACGTCCACTCAAGCTCAGCGTACCACTGGCCAGCAGGAGTTGAAGTAGCATAGTTAAATGATGCAATTTAGAATTTCCATCCCCAGTCTGTGGAAGCACCAAGGCCAAAGTGATGCTCCCCCTGGGACTGCAGATCACACCTTTACTAGGTCAGCACTGCTGGTAAGGAGCAGGAAAGAGCACATTCCTCATGTAACTTTATTCTCACTGCTCTTTTGTGTATAGGCAAATAAGTGCCTTAGAGTTGCATGATGATAATACAAATTTGCAAGGCGGAGGTCAATGTCCATTATCCTGCATGCAATCACTTATAATAATAGGGAAAGCCAGGTCACGCACAGGACTTAAAATCAAAACTGAAACTTGTATACCAACATGTAAACGGACCAGAAAATGGCACACACCATAAATCTGCAAGTGAACATATATTTGTTTGAGATATAAACTACCTCATTTTCCAGGCTAATACTATATATCTCTCTGGCATAGCCCTTGCCCATGTTAAACTCCAAGCCAGCCAGAAAAAAAGCAGTGTTTTAGGATTAAAGTAAAAAGCTTGCAATGCCATTGAATTAATATATATATATATATATATATATATATACATACATACATACATACATACATACATACATACACACACACACACACACACACACACACACACACACAACAAACTAAATGGAGATCAACTGACAAACAAACCAAATCGAATTATTCAAACAAATGGGGCATTATAATTGCTGCAGCAACCAGGATATTAAACAGAATCATGCAAATCATTTTAGAGCCTGAGAGATTACAGATACGTATTTGAGAAATTCATACAGGAATCCTCACATACTCTAAAAACAAAAAGGCTAACAAAGTGAAAGAGATATTCAAACTGTTTTATTGTGAGCAAAGTTCATCTTACTCTAAATCTCCCTAACCTTAAAAGAAACATAAAAAAGGAATAACAGTCAACTGCAACTATTTGAAAAATAACTCTGGTATTCCAAAGTACGGTTTAAAGAGCCCTGTGTTATCACAATTCAATGGCCAGGACAAATAGTGCCTAACACTCAAATATATTGCAAAGTCAAAAGGTCGCAATTTCATATGTTTTCTCAAAACCAGGAAGCTAAGAAATTGGCATTGCTGGGCCACTACAGGCCCTCAAGAAATATTACTTTTGAGCAATAAAGACATTTTTTTGTTTGTTTGTTTGTTTTTTTAACTCAATAATCGAGCAACAGAACCATTCAAAATTATGGCAAATATCACAAAAATATAATGTTTTTCATTAAACAGATTAAAATGGTAATATGCTTTACCTAAACTGTTGTCTATTTAGGAGCATTGGAGACCTGCTTCTGTTTTGCTGCTAGAGGACTAGGATATGGCATCTAAGCAGCAGGCTATCAATCCCTGTGGGTTTGAAGCAGCCCACTGCACTCCTCCACTCAGGAGCTTTTGGGTTTAGAACTCCCTTTTAAATGTTTAAAACATATCAAACAAGCACTGCCCCTTACAGTAATAGTCGGTCATACTCTGCCGTTGTCTCACCCTGAGCAAGATCACAGTTTGAAAAGAAATTCAAAAGGATCACTTGCTGCCAGTGGCCAACTTTATAGATGTCATACATTATTAACCAGGTGAGTAGCAGATCAGTTACCCCATGTTTCCTTTTAGTAAGCGATACAGACAGACATCAAAACATTTCCTCTTTAATGATTTCAGTCTCTTCGCTGAAACTGAAAAAGAGTCTTTCAAAGTGCAAATCAACACCACTAACCAATAACGTGGAATAACCACAATGCCAATCAACATTATATTGCCCTAGAGATTTAAATAATGTTGCTCTTTGGAAAAGTAACCTTGATCACAGTGAAGACCACATTTCCTACCAAGGATTTAAAGATCATCTGAAGATTCACAGGTGCTAGATGTTCTTCTTAGAAACAGCCCCACTTTGTTGCTTTGCTTTGAGTCAACCAGTTGCATCCAGAGCAGATACAAGGAGACCCATCAAGAAAAGAAATACGGTAAGAATGGTCCCCAAACAAGAGCATCAGGCAGGCACAGACACAGCAGAAGGTGAAATGAGCCCAATGATCCTCCTTCTGACCCACATGGGTGTTTGTCAGCTTGCCAAGGTAACCCAGACAGCATAGAGACATAATGTGCCTGTGGCAGAGCAGAGCTCTGCCCTATATAGATTGGCAGGGATGGGGTTAAATTCCCCTACCTGCCTGGGTTTATTGTGCTCAAGTGGCTGGGGTTGATTGGAGTAATTAACAATCAATCAGCACCCAGCTACCTGACATAAAAGGAGGCCGCAGTTTCCCATTAGAGAGAGGAGGGAGCTGAGGAAGCAAACGGATGGTTGTTCTTGCTATTTTTTTTTGGTTTGCTGTTTTGTGTTTTTGTGAATCTTCTGGTCCAGCGAAGGCATCACCCAGCCTGGAAACCTTTATTTTGTAGTTTTGCTTTGTATATGTGTTTGAATACCATTGTTTTGGCCCTTGTGCCTTTTTATTTTGTGTTTATTTATAATAAAAGTATTATTTTTTTAAAACTGCAGTCTGTCTCTGGGCCTCTATCCACTCACCAGCCTCTCACAGTGCCCCACAAGCTGTGTGCTGCACCACATGGGTGACCTGTTAATCCTTTCACTGGCTGTATGAAGCTGAGGAGACTTAGTGATCAATGGGCATAGCCGTCAGTATATTGTTTTTTTGTCATATTATACACAGAGCCCAAATTGTGAGTTTTAAAGGGCCCTGTTCAAAAAAAACATTTTCTCAAGAGTTAAAATTGAGTTTTAGCTAAGAAGCAGAGGTCCCTACGACTTTCCACCAAAAGTGTATATAAATAAACCATAGTATTATATGAGCCAGTGTACTGTAAGAAAATCATATTCCAATCTATGATGTGTTTGTTTTTTCAGGTCCTTAGTCATTAACTAACACTGGTATTTGGAGATTTACAGTTTATTGTTTCACTAAGTAATGGTTTTAGGGACAGTATAACACAGAGCTTGGCTAACACATATAAACTATACCTTACAATGCTCTAATAAGGCTTATACATACGAGTAAGGAGACAGGCAGGATAATGTTTTAACCCTGATTGGTTTACCTACAAAACAGTTGGATAATTAACACATACAAAATCACAAATCCAACATGCAGCTCTTGCTCGTTCTTTCACAATGTGCCTACCTTACAAATGGATGATTTATATAAAGCAGTGCTTATGTGAAATAACATTGTCATCAAATTTGGTTCATTGCTGTGTTACATGATTCTTTCATTGACCTATTATTGTTAGTATTGCCAAATAAAAATGATCTGCTCTGTGGATCATAGTCCACAAAATGGTAATCAGAAATTGAATCATTAATATTAGAAAACAAATTGAGATGACTAAACAACATAAAAAAAGAACACAACGCAGTAGGTTTGAATCAAGCACATTCATGTAATTCTAAACAGCTTCAGTATGTATAGATAAACACAATGTGCCCTTCACTATAACAAACAAGTGATGAATGTTTAAAAAAACGAAGGTCATACACACAGCTACTGTGCTATAGATACATTTTACTTTATACATTATATGTTCAGGAACATGACAATTATACAATCAATTTATTTCAATTATGTCTAAAGCGTTATGGAATTTTTTCATGTCCTAGCAGTATTTACCTTCTTAAGTATTTTTCTTGCTTCTCGGGCACTAATTAAGATGTATCACTTTTCATTTATTTGCTCTGCACTCTGTGCTGCAGACAGATGTCTGTTCTTTCGTTGCCATACATTGTACTGTATCACTCGATCTGCAGTCAGAGAGGTGTCTTTTTATTTGTGTTACTGATGCTGTACTTCAGAGAAACATGAATGAAGGATGATTACTGTAACTCCCAATAGGCTGCTATCTGCTGAAGCTGAATGATTGATGAGTTTTTGTCATTGAAACATAGCCCTACCTAATGCTTTTGACTTTTTGAATAATTCATTAATAGTTTTTTTAACTGGCATTTTATAAATACAAATACAAATGCAAGCAATTGTATGGATTAAAAAGTGCCTGAAACCCCACCCGAAATGGTGACAATAGAGCTTTGCATGCAAGTGTGCTCACTCCATCACCTGTGTCCTCAAACTAATGGACAGGATGGCACACCCATTATATTTAGCATTGGGTGGGTTTGGCTTAGTTTCACACTTATCAGGCACACAGTGCTTCTGAGGTAGATTGCTGGAATAATAATGTACTTGGTGGGCTACACCCAGAGTTATGATACTGTGGTTGAAACTGATAACAAAAATTAAGCTTCAAAATCACAACTAAATGGAAAAAAAACATATATATATCATATCTAAATGATCTATAACATATATAATATATATATATATATATATATATATATATATATATATATTGGGTATTATATTGAAGTAAATTTTGCATTAAAACGTTAATCAAACATTTGCATTTAAACTTCGATATCGCTATATATATATATATATATATATATATATATATATATATATATATATATATATATATATATATATAACATCTATATATATCCATCTATATATATATAATATAGAGTGTCAGTAAAATACAAACTACTAGTACATGTCTGTGGACATGTGTAGGACAGGACAGCTACAGTACAGCTGATTGATTATTTAAATTAAAGCAAACACAACATTTGTGGGTTTGTACTGCATTTTACACATTGCAAAGCTGCGTGCTATTCAGCTTTGTCATTCAATGTTGTCATTGCTTTAGTAAGACAGAGGGGAAAAAAATAAGTAAATAAGTAAATCTAATTCACCTCTGCCTAATTTTGGATATGGTACTGTATATTATTCGGTTTTCTTTTATTAAATCATCAGAAAAAATGTGATCAGTGTTAAAAATAGCTTACTCACACTTTGGAAGCAAAGGACCAATAACATCTGAAGACAGGTTACAGCCGAGGACTACAACCAAGTCAAGAAACTGATCACAGCTTTATATTTCTTTTTCTTGTTTTATTTCCTATTGCACACAATAACCAAAACACATTGTTTGACCACTTCCAGTGATTCAAGCAAGAACCTGTGAATGCTGAAATGCATTAGGAGATAAACACATTGTGCCCTTCACATAACAAACAACTGCTGTGAAGTGGTGAATGTGTAATAAATTGTCAAAGTCCAAGACAAATACTACTCTGCTACGGTATCTATAAATGGTTAATCTCTGTCATTTACAGTGAAGTTATACTGTAAACTGTCTAGCAGTGTATATCAATTCACGCCACTGACAACATATTAAAACCATATTATCAGATTACAGCGAACTATAATTTGCTCTCTTACCTGCACTGATCACCGCGGTTTATTACGGCCAGACTCTAACACCAACTGCAGCTTCAGCAAAGCCGGTGCGCGAATTTGCAACAGGTATAGGGTATATACAACCTATAGGGCCCGCCCATGAAACAACGTCAGGGAAATCCTGCGATTGGTGGCATGCAGTGCATCCAATAGAAGCGAATATTGTAATACCAGCCAATTATAGCTTCCAATTGTAAAGAACAGTATGCTTACTATGCTGAGGTAATTGTTACCTGCCAGCAGTAGACGCGCTGTATAAGTACATGCTTTTCTTTTGGATGCCTACTTTTAATAATAATAATAATGCAAACATAAGATAATGGCCCCCCCATTATATAATGGGAGGGGGGGGGGAATACACCAAGACACCCCGTTGCAAATATAACATCTAAATAAAATGAACTAATATGCAGCTATTTTTGTTTAGATGTACTTATTTCTAGCTTGACGCCGTTTCTTTCTCCTCCGCGCTGCAGCGCGTGACAGAGGAAGTTTGATCCTAACAGGGCGCCATACTGCGCTCAGAAGTGGGTTAGGGAGCGAATTTAGTTATTTTTAAACTGGAAGACAGGGAAACGTCTACATTTAAAAATTACAGTTAGTCATAAGTAGTTTTTACTATCTAGAATATTTAAAAAAAAATGATGGACCAAGGCTTAGAAATGGCATCTATGATTCCAGCTCTCCGCGAGCTTGGGAGGTGAGTGTTCAGCTGCAGCATGGCACACAGCGCAAGAAACATATCTCAACGGTGTTTATCCCCTGCTTTAAGCTATGGTATTCTGTTTAAATAAAGCAACATGCAGTACTCTTTTATTACAACTTCAGCTGTTTTGAAACTGTAAAATACGCAACTATATTTGTTATTTTTTAATGCTGTGTTAACTTTTCACCACACTGTAACACGAGTCAACAAATACATTTATTAACAGTAATATGTGTAGAATGACCATTCTTAAAAAAAAAAAAAAAAAAAAACGTCAAGTGGCTTGCACCGAATACCAGTTTTAATAGCAAAAATAAATAAATAAATAAATGTGTGACTTGTGATGTCGGTCAAACTTATTTGCTCCAAGTTAGTTGCATTCGATATAGGTGGTTAATACTAGACACGGTGCATATTTCCTGTGAATAACAAACTTGGCATAGTCAGTTATTGAGAATTCAGTGCTTAAATGGTGGGGCTAGTGGCACCACAATAACTGTGTACCACCAGCTTCATATAATTACATGTTTATATATAATTGCCTTGTTATCTTATTTTGTTTTCTTAGTGCCAGTCCAGCAGAATATAATAACGTTGTACAGAAGCCACGACAAATTCTCTGTCAGTTTATTGGCAAAATATTGACTGATGTAGATGTCGGTAAGTGACAGTAATATGTCAATAACATACCATAATAGATCATGCCCCTCACAGACAGAACCAGTCAAGTATGTCTTTATATTTGGAATACCAGTCTGTCACTGTCATGCATTACTTTGTAACATTTGAATGTGTATTTGTTTACCATGTAAGCTTTGTATTCCTTATATGGGTCAGTGCTGTAAATAAACTCTGGGATCATTTGCACCCACAGGGTCACACCTTGCTTCTTTGCGATAATGTTTGCATTTCTCTTTCCAGTTCATAATCTTTGGTAGTATGTGTGCTTTGTACAAAACTCTGTGACTGCAAAGGCAATATGCACGAAACATGAACTACCTTTCTGCTTTATTTTAGTTGCCCTGGAGCTGTCCAAAAAGAGTGACCCACAGCCAGCCTGTGTGATGCTGCTTGATTTTGTCCAGCATATCATAACGTCCTCTCCTCTGATGTTTGTGAACCCTGCTTGTGAACTTGACCAGTTTAGGGATGTAGAAAGTAGCTGTACAGGTGAGTTTTAGTCACTGTTGGCTTGGTCTAGTTTTACTCCTGAACTTACTCAAACAACCTGGCATGTGAACAGCAATATAATAGTGAAGAATAATTATTTCTATATTCTTGCAGAATATCATGATTTGGATACAGTAGTAATGTCTACTGTGTTTAAGGAATACCCATATGTAACCATTTTATATATTTTTTTGTTTTTTTCCCCCAAAGAATTCAGTAACTGGATTATAACTAGACTTCTTCGGATCGCCGCAGCCCCTAACTGCCAGTCTTTGCACAGGAAGATTGCCAATGTCATCAGTTTTTTACTTCAACTATTTAAGGTTAAGAGCCTTAGTATATTCAGGGTACTGACCAAAGAGCTAATTGACCTCTGTCTAGACGTACTTTGTATGCATAGAAGAAGCCTACAGGATAATCCTATAGGAGAGACAAATATGTGGCCAGTTTCCGTTCATAGATTTTCAGTTACACAGAAAGTTGATCAAGGGTATTTAACAGCTGCAACTTTGCAACTTTCCTCAATGGCAACTGTTGAAATGTTTGAAGTGACATTGCTAACAATTCTAGCAGACATCCTTCCTGGGCTTTTTTGTAGAAGACTGGACATCACACTCTGGGAAGTCATTTGCTCGTTTTTGCAATACGGAGGTCCTAAAACAAAGAGTATGGCCCTGGACTTGGTTGCACAACTCTTAGAGCTAGGTAGACCTCCACAAAAAAATGCACAATTATTTTTAGCATTTCTGGACATATTACACTCCTTTAACGGAATTGAGAAGTCTAAACTGGAGTTGTATGTAAAACCGTTTGGACGTGTTACAAGGTCACTGTTTCCACACAAGGTGGATATGTACAAAAATATTGAACAGGTGTACCTAAACATGGTGATGGACGAGCTTTGTGAACTCATCAAAAACGGACTGCTTAAAAACCTGGAGTCAGAGGAGCTGAAAATTACGTTCTGTGAAATATTTCAGTACATCCTGAAGTTTGTCCCCCCTGGGTACGAGTCTGCTGTGGAGATAAGAACTGATCGTGTGAAGGGTGTTTGCACTTCTTTAATTGAGATCATTGGAACTCAGACAAAACAGAAGGTGAGGTATAGCCATGTGTTTTTGCCTTGAAAAGTAAGCTGTGTGTGGCGAGAGCTGTGATTTACAGAACAGTGTTTTTCTGTTCTAAATTGATCTTTTTCTCATCAGGCTACCAGTACAATAAAGATTATTTAGAGTGTGTCTACAGTTGGCAACAATATAAATACACTAATGATTTTTTAATGTGTTGTGGACTTGTTTAGTGCTTGGTAGGCTATTTGTATGTGGCCCTAAAGATCGAGGGAATGGATATTCTTCAGGCGATTCAGTCTGATTCTTCTGATGGATCCAGGAGCAACAGCCACAGCAGTGAGATTCCTTCTCATGGACCACTCTCTAAAAAAACCAAGACCCAAGTGTAAGAAACGCATCAAATTTTTTTGATTTTGTTTTTTTTTGTTTTTGTTTTTGCTTTACTTCTTTTTTTTTTTTAAACTTGAAACTTGATAAATAATACATTTAGGTGGTCTGAGAGAAAACATGAAAATAAGCACTCACTTAATGGACTTAACGCCAGTTTGTTTTCTGAATTTCTTATTCAGAATTTGCTCAGTGGACATGAAGACAAAGAGTAAGCTGTGGGGCTTGCTGGATAGACGGCTGATGACGTTGCTTTCTCTGGTCAAAGAGCAGCCTTTAGCACAGGCTGTCAGTGCCTTGGAAGGGGTAGCGGTGATCCTGCACTTGGCTGCTCTCTGCTCATGCCACTGCTGTCCTCCGCCTCCTATCAGGTATAATGGCTATTCTTGTTGTCTGTGCCACCAGATGTGCAAGTGTTGTAACTAACTTTTAAAGGGAAAGTATTGTTTTAAGTTTGCTTTACTTGTTTAATGTTTAAATTGTAACGACTGATTAAAAGACAAAGATATGATTTTGTATTTTATCATATTGCCATGTCTACAATTTGCATACGTGTGTATAGATTTGCCAACCACAGTCTCTCCTGTGCAGCAGCTATAGCGGCATGGTCACGAAGTTGAATGTTGATGGCGGTAAGACACCAGAGCCTCAAAGTCCAGCCACTAAAGTGCAGCTGGTTTGGATAACCCCTGAGTTAATGTCCCAGGTCCTGGAAACCTGTAGGAAGATGCTAGTCTCTGCTAACAGTGAAAACAATCTGGATCTGGCAACTGAGCGAATTGTGAGGATAATTGATGCCATCCTTTACATGCATGGTAAAGATTACATTTAGTTTTTTTCTACTTAAAAATTATTGCATCTTTGCTGACCAAATGTTCTGGGACGATCCACACAAGAATCAGAATCAGTATTTGAAGGCTTTCTAATGTAATATTTTCCTGTACAAGATGTCATAGTAAAATTACAAATTTTGTTTTTAGTGAACTGCCAGATTGATGGAGGGATTCACAAAAGCCTCTGTGCTCTTCTGTCATTGCCGTGGGTTTTGGAGCACAGTTCACATTCTGTCTTCCAGTTGGCTGGTTTCAGTTCAAGCCTTGTTGCTTTAAGTCAAAAGATGTCAAACAGTTTCTGTAAGTACTGTTTCATTGTGGTTATTATTGTTATTATTATTATTTTATAAAAACATTACTATAAGACATACTTTTTTACTGTGTGCACTTTGCATGCTTATAACATTTTCATCTTATTTTGCTTTACCTACTTTATTTAATTTTATATAAAACACCTATAAATACCTCCAATGTTTTGATTCAAACACAGGCTCCTTTGAGAGATATGTACAACATATCGAAACGTTAGGCAGCTGGGTCTTTAAGCTAATATATATATGTATTTTCTAGCATTACAGACGCAGGCACACTGTGTGTATTTGTTATCGTTACTGCCCAAGAATACATGTCCAGATTGGAGATCAGCAGTCTACCGTTGGGCATTGCAAAGTCAAAGCGAAGCTGTCCGGGCCAGTGCAGTGAAAGCATTCCCTAAACTGTTATGTCATCTGGGAATTAAGTCCTATAGCTCCGTACGTGAGGTTCTGTTGTAAGTATTGTTTCAAGTATACACTAAAAGGCAATTCAGTGTTTTCTGGATCTAAACGTTTTGCTTATAACCGTTCTGATTTTGCAGAAGTAAGCTCCAGGACAATTCCATATTGGTGAAAAAGGAACTGGCAGGGATTGTTGGAGAGTTGGCTTGTTGTCTTTCTGGGACATTTGAGCTCAGGATTCCAGTTATTGAACCAGCAGGTTATGACCTTCTCTGCAGCCACCTGATTGTAAACTCGGCACATGCCGAAACAATAACCACAATTGGAGCTTCCATTTTCACTCCATTCTTAATACTTCTCAGAGCAGAGATAAGCAGTTCAGTGAAAGCTGGTAAGTAAGTAATCAGTCATTAAAACTGTATTTTTATATACAACCATATAGCATATATTTCTACACTTCATGTACCTTGTGATAAACTGTTCGAGGGTTGGGTTGCAAATGCAGTATACAACTAATAGAAGTTAATTATTGATTTAGGTTACTGAATTCACTTTTTAGTAATTGCTGTTATCTTTTCTTAACTTGCAGCTTTTATAGAAAACATTCCTCATCTGTGCAAGCACGTGAACCTAGGGAATCGTGATCTCGATACAAAGGCTGTTCTAACTGCTCTTGTAAACCTTATGGAAGATCCTGATAAAGATGTCAGAATACTGTTTAGTAAAAACATCAAATACATGTTAGAGTCCTGGGAAACAGAACAGGGTGCTTTAAAAGAGGTACATCGATGCCATTAACACTCCTACTTATTGAAAACACTGTTATTCTGAATTATGAGTTCATATGAGTGTACCAAATTCATCACAACCCGTATTGTATCAGTCAGCAGAGTGAGAGCTGGGTGCTAAATATGGTTGTTTTACTCTTATACCACCACATACTGTGCGTTATTAGTGTAGCAGATTAATTTATGCATTTGGGTCTTCTACAAGTTTGAGTTAAGTGCAGAGTATTCTTATGATACTCCCTGTAAATTCATTGTAATTACTGTTTCCTTTTCAACTTTGCGAACACCAGTTTGCATTGCCTGCAGTCACTTTTGGACACCATAATTACCAAATTTGGTCGATTAGTAAGCTAAATTACCAGATCTTGTGACTCAGTAACAAAAAACTTTATAGACTTGTACTATACTACTGCACTGCACTGGGTTAGGGGAAGGTGATATTGCTTCTGCATTTAGTTCTTTGGAAGCTCTGTAATAAAAAATGCATTCATCAGTCATTGGTAATACAAGAAGTAGTGGGAACCAGCAGTGAGCTACTTTAATCACTATTAAACTGTGTGTAATTTTTGTTTATTTCAGCTTATTGTATCCCGATTGAAGGAGGCTTATACAAATGCTAAAACTGCAAGAAATAATGAGCTGAAAAACACACTAATACTCACCACTGGAGAAATTGGCAGGTAGTTATATGGAAATAATTATTTATTTATAACCCTGTTGTTTTTGTATTGATGCAAATCTGAAAGCGTCTGTTGCTTAAAGTAATGACTACTTTTGCTGTGTTGTTATAGGGCTGCCAAAGGAGACCTGGTTCCATTTGCACTGCTTCACCTCATGCACTGCCTTTTGTCAAAGGCTGTTCTTGTTTCAGTATCTGCATACACTGAGATCAGAGCACTAGCTTCTGCCAGATCATTGAAACTGCCTTCATTCTTCAACCAGTACAAAAAACCCATCTGCCAGGTGAGATGGTTTGACTTTAAATATAAGAGTTTCGAGTATATGAGTTTTAATACCTCCACGCTTCAACTCTAAAGGTATTTCCGCAGTTTGTTTCTCCTTGGGGAGATTTATTGACTTAACATTATACAATACAAATATGGCAGGAATACAAGTTTTAGGGCAGCACTATAAAGATCTGATACTATATAGAGTATTGAAATAGAACCCATTGTGTTGTGTGACACTTTCACTTCTTGTCTTTGTTGTGTGCCTAGTTTCTGGTGGAGGCGCTGCACTCCAGGCACATGACTGCTCTCACTAGCACCCCGGGGCAAAGCAATGAGACAGTGCAGCAAGTGGCCGCACACCAGAGTGAGGTGGCTTTGGACATCCTATCTCAAGTCGCTCATGTGTTTAACTTCCCAGATCTGAATCGCTTCCTTAATGTAAGTTTAAAAAGGTGTCCTTCTAAAAAGAAACCCTTGTGTTCAGGCATCAGTGAGGGTTGCCATGCTCATGGTGTTAGTATAACTTAGAGACACATCCAGCATGTATTTTTATTTTTTTTTCTTACAGTGCAATAGATCTCTGGGATCTGTATTAGCTACAGTAATGTGATTTCCGGGTGTTTTGTGTTTTCGGGGTTTGCAGCGTACCCTGCAGGTTCTGCTTCCTTATCTTGCCGCCAAGGCTAGTGCAACAGGGTCCGCTCTGATTCGGACCATCGCCAAGCAGCTGAATATGAACCGCAGGGAGATTCTGATCAGCAACTTCAAGTACATCTTTTCTCACCTCGTCTGCTCTTGTTCAAAGGATGAACTGGCTCGCGCGTTCCACTATCTCAAGGTACCCACACACTGACTATTTTATTGGCCTTTTTTGCTGTTTCTGATCAAAGTGGGTTTTCATCTATCTTGGCTTTACTCTACAAGCCATCTTAGTGTGTGCATTATTATGTAGCCAAGTCTACTGTATTATAAACCAAAAAATGTTTAACAATCATAATACACCCCACTCCTGATAAGGAGGCATACAGCATATTAACTTTATGATGCTTCTGTCCTAACAATTGGCTTTCAATACCTAGGTATGCGAAACAAGCTAACATTTTATTTTTTTCATAAAGAGTGAAACTGAAATTGAACTGGGAAGTCTGTTAAGGCAAGATTTCCAGGGACTGCATAATGAGCTGCTGCTGCGTCTAGGAGAGCACTACCAGCAGGTCTTCAATGGCCTGGCTATTCTGGCTTCCTTTGCGTCCAGTGATGATCCATACCAAGGACCACGGGATATTACTACACCAGAGTTAATGGTAATGATTATAGAGGACCACTAACCAACAATAAAAACACTATGTAACACAATTCTTGTTCCTGGGTAGTAAGTGTTATTTCCTAATTGCTTATGCCTCAAAACTGTAGAAAATGGCTATTATTCCCCACAAACTTTGCTTTTGTGATCAGGACAGCGATATTTTGAAATTTACCTGTTTCCAATGAGAAAACGGGAGAATTTGTGTCTTTTCGTTCACATAGTCAGACAAAAACAACATATAAATCCAAATTAACATGTATTTATACTAAAGTAATACAAACATGACTACAAAAGATTTAGAAGTGAGTAGTTTTTCAAGATTTACGATTATACTGTAAATCACTTTCACGAATCAGCCCCCAAGTGTAGTCTCCCATCATGTTCTTGTTATACTGTCCTTGGTAGCGGCGTTCAAAGTACAGTATATCCTGGTGGAAGCGCTTGCCTTGCTCCTCCGAGTACGCTCCCATGTTCTCCTTGAATTTATCAAGATGAGCATTAAGGATATGGACTTTGAGGGAATAATCAGCCCATTGTGCTGTAGTTCTTCACCAGAGTCTCAACCAGCTCCACATAGTTTTCGGCCTTGTGATTGCCCAGGAAGCCCCGAACCACTGCGACAAAGCTGTTCCAAGCCGCTTTCTCCTTACTAGTGAGCTTCTTGGGGAATTCATTGCACTCCAGGATCTTTATCTGTGGTCCGGCGAAGACACCGGCTTTGACCTTTGCCTCATACAGCTTAGAGAAGAAGTCTTGAAGGTACTTGAAGGCTGCCGACTCCTTATCTAGAGCTCTGACAAATTGTTTCATAAGGCCCAATTTGATGTGCAGTGGTGGCATCAGCACCTTCCGGGGGTCCACCAGTGGCTCCCACTTGACGTTGTTCCTCCCCACAGAGAACTCGGTCCGCTGTGGCCAGTCCCGCCTGTGGTAGTGCGCCTTGGTGTCCCTGCTGTCCCAAAGGCAAAGATAGCAGGGAAACTTGGTAAAACCGCCTTGGAGACCCATCAGGAATGCCACCATTTTGAAGTCTCCTATGACCTCCCAGCCGTACTCATCATACTTCAAGGCGTCCAGCAAGGTCTTGATGCTGTTGTAATCCTCTTTGAGGTGCACCGAGTGAGCCAGGGGAAGAGACGGGTACTTGTTACCATTATGGAGCAGCACGGCTTTGAGGCTCCTGGATGAGCTGTCAATGAAGAGGCGCCACTCATTCTGGTTACAGGCGATTCCGATTGCCTCGAACAGACTGGTCACATTGTGGCAGAAGCAGAGCCCATCTTGACGGGTGAAGAAGCTGGAAAAAGGTTGGTGACGCTTCCTCTGATCTGCGACTTGCACACTTTCATCCAACAAGTTCCACTGCTTGAACCTAGACGTCAAAAGCTCGGCATTGGACTTGGTGAAACCAAGATCTCTAATCAAGTCGTTGGGGTAGTATGGGTTTCTCTCCTCAACTCCACCTCTGAAATTGTCATCTGGATCTACAACGTCTTCCTCGCTCTCTGACTTGCTGCTCTCTTCTAAAGACGGCTGCTCTCTCTCCGGAGGAGTGGGTATGGGGAGCTCATGGCAGTGTGGCACCGGGGCGATGGATGAAGGAAGGTCCGGATACGTGATAGCAGGTGCATTCTTTCCAGTCCGACTTTGGAAGGGTCCACCATGCAGAAGTAGCAGTTGCTTGAGTGGTCAGTGGGTTCCCGCCAAATTCTTGGGATAGCGAACTTCATGGCTCTCTTTTCCCCTCTGTACCATCCTACAAATATTTTACTTTATTTCACCCATGACTAATGTGTAAGAGATTCTCGCAACATTTTTCATATATGATATATTTTTTCAATAACATTGAAAATTGTAAAACATTTTAAAATTAAAAACTTTTACAATTTTAAAAATTTTAACAAATTTTATAACATAAAATTCCGAGCAACAATTGTCCATCTTACCTTCCAGAGTTTTTTTGCAGTGCTCGCAGGTGAAATGAGGTGCCCAGGGTTTGTCTTGATCCCCAGCAGGCATGCCGAAATATGCCTTGTAGGCCTCACACATCTTAGCAGATGCTTCCATTGAGTACTTTTTCACTCTTGTCTTGATAAATTGGCTGCAGACATAGCAAAATGCGTCTGCCGGATGCTTGCAGCCTCTTGATGCCATCTCAGAAAAATGCAGATATGTATCCACTTAGGCAGCTGGAACTAAACTGAACTGGTGGGCTTAAGGCCCCTGTATATATACTACTATTTATATTACTGGAAAGTTCTAGAAGTTACTCCAAGTTTACGCAGCACTGAATCTATCTGGAATGTTCTGGAAAATAGGTGAATTTGAAAATATCACTGTCCTGGTCACAAAAGCAAAGTTTGTGGGGAATAATAGCCATTTTCTATACTTTTGAGGCATAAGCAATTAGGAAATAACACTTACTACCCAGGAACCAAAAAAAAAATAAAAAATTTGTTACACAGTGAAATCTATTCTGGTGTTTCACAGGAATTGCACAACCTTTGTCTTTAATTCTTTATAGTTAAATTGTCTTAATTGTTTGTATATCTGCACTATATTGCAGTGGTTGAAACAATGTTTTGTCTTTGTTTAGTAACAATACAAATAGCATTTCAATATGTAAAGTCCAGCCTCTACTTGTATTGTCTCTACTTTATTTTTACACTACTTCTTCACAGGCTGATTATCTTCAGCCCAAACTTTTGGGTATTCTGGCCTTTTTCAACATGCACCTACTGAGCTCCAGTGTTGGAGAGAAAGAGAAGAAACAAATGGTAGGTTTGTTTTAAATGTGAATATTTGGAAATTCAATGGTCTGGGTTTGAGACAATGTTTTTACCTATACTATGTTTATATTCAATTTGGTTTTATTTATTTTTTTAGTTGAACCTGTATTATGTGTGTATTTTTCAATTTTGCACTGTTATATGCAAAAAAAAAAGTTTAAAAACAACTTTGCGCCACCGCTAAGGACCTTGCTTGTTTGGAACAAATCATACACATGGCATGCCAATGCCACTTTTGACTAGTTACCCTTTCAGCTGGAATGATTGTTTTCTAATTGGCAGGCTTTGAACAGTTTGGTGTCTTTAATGACGCTCATGGGGCCCAAGCACATTAGTTCAGTCCGGGTGAAGATGATGACTACCCTGAGAACAGGCCTGAGATACAAGGATGATTTTCCCCAGCTGTGCTGCAAGTGAGACTTATGTTCCTCTCTGACATTTTATTTTTAAAAGACACTGTAGGTAGTCTCAATTTTTGGTTTTGGTTTTGGCTTGATGTATTCTGAGTTTCCTTGCATTTGAATACCCTGCCTTTGTGTTTGCTCTTATGAGGCCAAATCTGAAAATGTATTACTGCATGTGACATTTAGTATCAGGAGTAATAATGGTATGTACAACATATGAATCTTCTTGTTAATAATATTTTTGTTTCTTTTTATATAAAAGAGCCTGGGATTGTTTCGTGCGATGTTTAGACCAATCCCACTTGGGACCGCTTCTAAGCCATGTGATTGTGGCTTTGCTGCCTCTGATCCCCATTCAGCCCAAGGAGACTGCTGTAATATTCCACTATCTCATTGTAGAGAATAGGTAGGCTTGACCTTTGTGCTAATTGTTGTTTTTTTTTTTTTGCTTTTTTAAAATAACTTGTCTCAACCCTAATGCCTTTTAATTCCTGGAATATTTACATGCCTTTAGAGCAGAAGTGCAGGATTTCCTTCACGAGATTTATTTTTTGCCCGACCATCACGAACTCAAGGAGATTCAAAAGGTCTTGCAGGATTACAGGAAGGTAAGTGTTGTTTTTCTAATGCATGTAAGTTGGTCTCTGACTCCTTGTTAGGTACAGCTGTGGGAAGAGCTTGTGTGTTGAATTTAAGCTGCACCTGCTAGCAAAAGGTTAATATACTGTTATACATGTTTCGGGGAATCTTTTTTTTATTTCAAAGATATTGGGAGCATTGATTTGTGTTCCCTGGAAATATGTCAATTTTCTCTAATTCTTTGCAGCAAACCTCTAAGAGCACTGATCTCCAGACCGCTCTGCAGCAGTCAATGAGAGCCATTCAGCATGAGAATGTGGATGTGCGCATACATGCCCTCACAAGTTTAAAGGAAATGATATACAAGAATCAGGTACTGATGGCTTTTGGGTCCCTAACTTGACTTTTCTCATTAAGAATGCAATGAGCTTGAGATCAATAGATCGATTTTAGGGATGAATACTGGATTATCTGTACATTTAAAGAAGCCAAAGTAACTCATAATGTATAACTATGACTTGAGTATAATGGCAGAGATAATTATCATTTGATAATAATTACACTATGCAACTATATGAAGGTCAGAAATTGCCCATGGGAGGTGATTTTGTTTAAATGTGAATATTTGCCTTTTCTTTCTTGATTTTGTTGTGTATTTTTATTCTAGGAAAAGCTTATTAAGTATGTGTTAGATAGCGAGACAGTGGAACCAGTCATCTCGCAGCTGGTGACTGTGCTCCTGAAAGGCAGCCAGGATACAAACCCTGAGGCTCGGCTGCTGTGTGGAGAGTGTCTGGGGGAGCTGGGGGCCATTGACCCTGGCCGACTGGACCTGTCAATAACCGACACGCAGGGGAAGGGCTCCACGTTTGTGGTAAAACTTCAGTCTTGTTAAATGTTGGAGGTGACAGTGGGAACCAAACAATTTTTTATTATATTTTAGCTGTATCCTTTCCTGCTGTAAAAAATTTGACATCATTAAAAGTTAACATTGTGCAGCTAGTCTCAAAAGACAATTATATGTACAGTACAGTAACGGGTACTTGCATATTGTTCATTGGAAATGTAATCCCAGTGCCAATTAAAAACCTGTTAGAAATAAAATACAAAATAAATCTGGTTGAGACCGCTTCTTTTAAATGAAGAATTGAAAAAAACCTGTAATTTAAAAAAAAAAAAAAATTTGTAAGGGTGGTCAAACCAGTTTGTTTAAAGTAGACATTTTGTGAAAGTAATTCATTTTTATTGTTAGAGTGGAGTGGAAGACAGCAGTTTTGCCTATGAACTGCTTACAGAGCTGACAAGAGCCTTCCTCGCCTATGCAGATGATGTCCGCGCACAGGACTCTGCCGCCTATGCTATGCAGGTATCCATATCAAAGTGACCATTTAGTTACCGGTAACCAACACGACATTCTTAATTTCAACTTTTGTGATAATCATGCATACTTTGATTACCGCTGTAAAGCGTTAATGTAAAAAAGCTTTTTTTTATTGATATTAGAACGAGTGAAACATCTAGATCCTGTTTTTCCTGGTTTTAAACAACTACTTTTTTGATACAACCACTGTACAAATATTGTTCCAGGAGCTCCTTGCAATTTTTGAGTGCCGAGAAGGAAGAAGTGACTGCCCGGGGCGGAGGCTGTGGAGACGTTTCCCTGAGCATGTGCAAGAAATCCTGGAGCCCCATCTGAACAGCCGGTGTGTAACACATTGCAGTATTTTCAGTTTAGAAGGCTACTGGGATTTGCAAATATTGAAGATTAATTGGAAATAAAATTAATCTGAATTACAGGTATAAAAGTACTCAAAAGGCATTAAACTGGTCCAAAATAAAGAAGCCAATCTACCTAAGTTCCCTGGGAAGCAACTTTGCAGAATGGTCGGCAACATGGGCAGGCTATTTAGTCACAAATGTGAGTAAGATTCTTAACAGTACAGCTAAAGGGATTGGTTTCTTTAGCTCAAAAGTGCTTTGAAGGGTTGAGCATTCACACTGCAAATAATTTTAATTTATTTTTTTAATATTCTTTTATGCCCTAGGTCAGGGATGAGCTAGCGAGCAAGGTTTTCAGCTGCTGCAGTTTCATAATGAAACATGACTACAAAGTTACCATATACCTACTGCCGCACATCTTGGTCTATGTTCTGCTAGGATGTACCCAGGAATATCAGCAAGAGGTAAGAACAGTTACACAGCAAGCTGGCAGAGGATCCCCAGTATTGTGTCATTGCACTGTGCAAGGTGGAATATGAGTAATTATTTGATGGTTCTTTGAAGAGAATTGTATGACTTAGAATGGTTAATAAAATCAAATTAAAAGGTAACAGTAGGTAACATCTAATTCCTGAATACCAAATTATTTTGCAGTAGCTTGTTAAAACTTCAAAATAACTTTTATTTCTAACGTTGTTGAATTGAGTTATAGCGCTAAATTCAGTGCATCATGTTAAAATAAGAAAGACCGTCAATAATATATATTTTTTCTTTTAGGTTTACGCTGAAATAATGGCTGTATTGACCGAAGAGGATCCTCGGATTACGAGACTACAGGACATTGCTTCAGATCTCAGCCAGCTCAGCACACAGACTGTGTTCTCAATGCTCGATCACCTTACACAGTGGGCAAGGCATACGTTCCAGGCTCTGAACATGGAGAAGAGTGCAGGACAGTCAAGCCGAGACAGAGGAAATCCAAACAGTGAGAGGACTGAAGGTAAACTATAGATTAATGTATTAAACAGATACCAAAAAATCTATTTTAGTATGAAATGTAATATTATTTATTACTGCATTAACATTTTGCACAAAATAAGAAAAAAGATCCCTACCTTTTTCATAGGAACATCTGTTGTTTTCCCTCCTTCAGCCGCAACTACGAAGCTGAGCGAGTATCAGAGTGTGAATCGCTTCCTAGACCTTATTCCACAGGACACCCTGGCCAGGGCCTCTTTCCGCTCCAAAGCCTACGCTCGGGCAGTGATGCACTTTGAGTCGTTCTTCATTGAAAAAAAGCAAAACATTCAGGACCACCTTAGCTTTCTGCAGGTACTGTAACACAAATTGTGTAGACCTCATCTGACTACAACATTTTTGCATTTACAAAAAGAGGCTAACCAATTGATAAACAGCATTTTCTTTTTTTTTTTTATGCCACAGACTGACCTTTTTTTGTTTACCTGAGAATCGAGAAGAATTTTAGCTACCTATAAATGGTTTTTTTTTTTTTTTTTTTTTTTTAAACCAACATTCTTTTTCTGTGATTCTACAGTCGCTCTATGCAGCTATGCACGAGCCTGATGGCGTAACCGGAGTGAACGCCATTCGAAAAGAAGAGCCCTCCCTGAGAGAGCAGATACTGGAGCACGAGAGCATCGGCTTGCTGAGAGACGCCACTGCGTGTTACGACAGAGCCATTCAGCTGGAGTCAGACCAGGTAAACACTCATGTGCTGGTTACTGGAATAGGTGGAGAGGGGTCCTTTAATACTTCAAATATTAAAAGCAGCTCAAACAATTGTCCCGAAACATAGTATGGACATAACACATGTGAGTTTGTCAGAATTGTGTTTTATTTTGTTTGTTTTTTCTAGATACTTCATTATCATGGTGTGATGAAGTCAATGCTTGGGCTTGGGCAGCTTTCCACAGTAATTACTCAGGTCAATGGCGTGCTTGCTAATAGGTATGTAACATTGTATCTGATGCCACGTTATATTTAATTTTTTTATTGTGTTACACCATTATAAATTTGAACCTTTCTGATCCATGTTTTTCATTGGTCGCTTCACCGTGAGTGGTTGTTGCCTAAGTTGAAAACAAAGTAGCAATGTGACTTTAACATTGAAGTATTTTAATATTTCATTTTAGGCCACAGTGGAAATCTGAACTGAACACGTACAGAGTTGAAGCAGCGTGGAAATTATCACAGTGGGACTTAGTAGAGGATTATCTAGCTTCAGGTAAAGATATTACGAGTATATAGGTACATTTATCAATACATAGTACCTTTAACTCGAAAGCTGGTTCTCACGCTATCATATAAAAAATAAGTCTGTTATTCTGAATCAACCAATCTCAAACAGAAGTGTTTAAGTCCTCAATACTCTAAAACCACCAGCCATCCCATCTTTTTATATTAGTCCAAAGCAAAAAAAAACACTATCAAAATCGGTGAAAAGATAAATCTATGTGAAATAAATCTACTTTTTTGTCTTTTTTTTTTTTTTTTTTTTTTCACTATAGATCAGAAATCCAGTAATTGGAGTGTGAGACTTGGTCAGCTGCTACTTGCAGCCAAACAGAAGGATGCTGAAACGTTTTATGAAAAGCTCAAAGTAGTCCGGGCTGAACAGGTTGTGCCGTTGTCTGCTGCGAGCTTTGAATGGGGTTCCTATCAGAGAGGATATGAATACATTGTCAGGTGCTGTCACTGTTCATGGTTCATTTAGCATTTTAATAAGAACATAAGAAAGGTTATAAATGAGAGGAGGCTATTCAGCTCATCTTGCTCGTTTGGTTGTTAGTAGCTTATTGATCCCAGAATCTCATCAGGCAACTTCTTGAAGGATCCCAGGGTGTTCAGCTTCAACAACATCACTGGAGAGTTGGTTCCAGACTCCCACAATTCTCTGTGTAAAAAAGTGCTTCGTATTTTCTGTTCTGAAAGCCTCTTTGTCTGATCTCCATTTGTGACCCCTGGTTTCAGGTCGAAAAAGTCCCTTGGGTCGATATTGTCAATGCCTTTTAGAATTCTGAGTGATTGAATCAGATCGCCGTGTAGTCTTCTTTGTTTAAGACATTCAATTATTTTAGCCTTTCTGCATATGACAGGCCTTTTAAACCAGCAATAATTCTGGTCGCTCTTCTTTGCATTCTTTTTAGAGCAGCAATATCATTTTTGTATCAAGGTGACCAGAACTGAACACAATATTCTAGATGAGGTCTTACCAATGCATTGTAAAGATTTAACATTACTTCCATTAATTTAAATTCAACACTTTTTACTATATATCCAAGTATTTTGTTGGCATTTTTTATAGCTTGTCCACATTGTCTAGATGAAGACATTTCTGAGTCAACATAAACTCCTAGGTCTTTTTCATAGATTCCTTCTTCAATTTCACTGTCTCCCATATGGTATTTATAATGGACATTTTTATTACCTGCATACAGTACCTTACTCTTTTTTTATATATAAGTAGTTATGGATAACTGCAAACTCTTGAATTAATTGTACTTTTTGAGGTCTAACTATAAAACTAAGTCAAGTTGGCTAATGCTTCGACAAAGATTCTAGAGTTTTATCCCAGCTTTAATTTAGAGTGTAGACTTAAACTAGTGTATTTTGTTATTCAGATTACATGTGCTATGCGAGTTGGAGCATACTTTCAAGGATCTGCAAAATCAGTGGCAGAAAGATGGCACAAAGGAGAAGGAACAGACTCTCAACTGGCAGGCTCGACTGGAGATGACACAGAATTCCTTCCGTGTCAAAGAGCCCATCCTTGCACTACGCAGGGGACTACTGAGTCTCAGTAAAAGGTCTTGTACTTCCATCATTTGGTTTAAATGCTCATGCCTAGTGTGTTCCCTAGCAAGTCTCTATTGTCAAGGAGGAGATATATGTGCTTGGGTGTTTTCATGGTCCAGTTCAAGATTCCATACCCAAATCCGTCTCCTAACCAATTTTAGTAATAGTAATTCAACAAAATATTCACATGTCCTACAGTAAATTACTTCAGGTTATTTATCAAATATCAGAATTGTGGAACTGTTTGGGCGGTGGAGCTACAGAGATTTAACTATTTTAGAGGCGGATAATGTAGGTAATGCACAGATAACTACCTGATTGTATGT